>NW_021886271.1:0-674 GCF_006229205.1 Suricata suricatta
CATTGTGAAGCCATCCTAATACACTGTGATGTATTTTAAATCCATGCCAATCCTGCCCTCCATCACAGCTGTGCTTTTTAGCATGCCTTAAAGGAAGGGAATCAACATCTGATTCATTCGTATTTGGTCTTCTTTGCAACCTGAACTTAAATATTAATTAATCATGATCGTGAGGGTACATTATAATTTTTTCTAATCCAGAAAACACAGCAGCCCCCTACAGAAATTCTCTTTCTTCCCCCACCAGCTCCTTCCCTCAGGCCATGCAGCCTACCGCTTGGCCATCTGTTAGCACCCCTTTTCTTCATTGCCTCATCCCCTTGTCCTTGTTCCAGGCTCTTCTACCTTCGTTCTTTGCCAGACATTTAACATGAAGCCCTCACAAAGAAAACAAATTTGAGAGAGAAGAAGAAAAATCCTGCAATTTCATAAAAGTGGTGGTTGTTTTCTGCACTTAACTAAAAAAATTAATTTTCTCTGTGCACCCACATCAGTGTTGTCTGCTTTAGCAGATAAGCTTCTTGGGAGCAGGGACCATGTTTTTCTTAATTAAGTACAGCCTTTTTTAAAGCTTTTCATCCTGGACCAAGATCTCAAGGTCCCTATAGGTGCTCAATAAATATTAAACACAAGCAATCACTGTCTAATGGCATTTGTTAAGCATCCCCTTGCAC
>NW_021886272.1:0-674 GCF_006229205.1 Suricata suricatta
CAGGGACAGTGACTCCCTCTATATTTTCTTCCTTCTGGCTAGCGCTCTGTATACTCAGAAGTCCACAATCTGGACCTGCTGTCATGTCTGACCTCCAGGAACCGCTCTGTTGTGGCCCAAGTGCAGGGTAGGGTAAGTGTCGTGAGACTCCCTTCCTGCACCTGATGATTTCAGAGAATGCATCACACCAACAGAGCCCATGCTGCTTTGTGGTTCTCTGAAGGTACAGGGAAAGGGAGGCCACTCAAAGGGTCATTCCTGGAAGGGGAGGAAAAAGTGTACCCTGTGCTGCTCATGAAGCCCAGATCCTGACCCTCCCAGAGACCCATCCCAGGCCCTGACACAGGGTAAGAAACCCTTCCCCTCCCCAAACACAAAGGCCCACTGCAGAGCGTCCTTGATGAAATAGTGTAAGCCAAGCTGAGGGCAAAGCACCTGTTAGCATGCCCCTCTCCCCAGGTGGAATCTCTGTGACATTTCTCAGGTCTCCTGGCTGCTGAAGAACAAAGGAAAGAAAACAGATGGTCAACTGAGAGAGATCACAGTCTTGCATGACCTGTGTCCTAGTAAATCAGGAGAAAAAGAGAATCTTATCAATAGCCTAATATCATGAAACCTATCCTCCATTTCCTGGAGCCCAAATATCACTCTTCCTCCACAGAGATGTGGGGAGC
>NW_021886273.1:0-674 GCF_006229205.1 Suricata suricatta
TCATCCAGATTTAATCTTCCTTTTTTTTTTTTTAAAGTGTGTGTTAGTTTATTGGTCACAAATGAAATGCATATTTAGAAATTCTATTCAAGGGGTGCCTAGGTGGCTCAGTCTGTTAAGCATCAGACTTTGGCTCAGGTCATGATCTCACGATTCATGAGTTCAAGCCCCACATTGGGCTCTGTGCTATCAGCTCAGAACCTGCTTCTGATGCTCTCCCCTACCTTCTAAAAATAAGTAAACCTTTTTTTAAAAATTATATTCAAATTAAAATGCTATTCCATACTGCAATATTCTATTTAAATTCTAGCTATTTTAACTAAAATATTTCAAAGACCATTTTAGTAAGAAACAAAACTACAGCTTTCTCTAAACATAGGAAATACAGAATGATCAAACATTTTATCACTAGAAAGTACATTAGAATTCTAGTCAATCACTTAAAAAGTCTGAAAAAAAGAGGTATAAATAATAAGCCAACATAAGGTATAAAATAGAATAAAAAAATGCTCAATTAAATCCAAAGAAGGTTGAAAAGGAGGACATAGAAACTAAGAGCTAGTACTCTAGAGAGAGAACAGCTAGCAAGACGGTAGAATTTCTAATACCAACAATCACTTAAAAGTGAATGATCTAAACATACCAGTTAAAAGACAGATTTAAGTTATTTTTTT
>NW_021886274.1:0-674 GCF_006229205.1 Suricata suricatta
TAGTCTTTATTTTGGGCGGATATTAAATACCAGCGCTGATTATCAGTTAAGACCTTGACTGCTTTGGGGCGACCATGCCATGTTGACCCCGCGAGGAACATGTTGAGTTCTCTCTTCCAAATGGCGTGGACTTGGACCTGAACCTAGCTCACTCAGAACTGATAGCAAGTCTTAGAAACCAATGAAAAGAAGGGAATCTGGAAAATACCTCAGCGCCGGTACCCCAGTCCCTGCCCTGAACATCCTCACTTTTAGGAGACTTTTCCTAACGATTCTGACTCTCATGCAGGCATTTAGGGTCCAAATCTAAATAGCCATCAAAATCCAAAGGTCACATAACTTAAGTCTCCACTCAATTCCAATGCAGAGTCAGAGAGAAAACAAAGATGAAATCCACCGTTAGTGATGCTTCATTCCTAACAGGTTTCTCTACAAAGTGATAGACCAGTTGTGGTCAGTATGAAAATGGTTGTGTCTCAGATGCCTGCTCCTTGAGGAAATATTGACCCGAGAAATCCAGGCTAGTGGTTTTCTGGCTATTTTATATGGGACCGCCGTGAGCTGGTGAATAAGGAGCTGCTCTTCCAACAACAGCATGGTCTGATTCTGCCAGAGAGGAGATGATGGGGAGGGGAAGCTCGGACAGGGGCAGAGGGGTGGTCTTCCATTCTGGG
>NW_021886275.1:0-674 GCF_006229205.1 Suricata suricatta
CACTTTCAGCTACTTGTGGATTAATTAACCTTCAGCCTGGTCATTTACAGACACACTTGTATCCTTGCTATAGTTAATTGTAGGTACTGCACAAGGTCACTCTTACCAAGAGAGAAGTTCAATTACAATGCGTATTCCATTGTTTTAACCACAGTTCTCTACACAAAGATATACACAGACAAGACTGAAACAGTCTTTGTTTCCTCCCAAACAAAGAAAAATCCATTTACCTGAACCAGGTAACATAATTATCATCATAGTGACATCCCTGGAAGGAGACACTGGATGACAGGGTACAGAAGCAAATTCCTTAAGCACCCACAGTCTCAGAGAATAAGCAGAAGAAATGGCAAGGAATGAGTTTTTGGAGAAAAGACACAAAATATGGCATTCTCAATAAATAAACAAAGAGGAGAATGATGATAAGACAAAATGGCAATGAAGGAAAACACTCAGTGACTAGTAATGTTCTTTGAACAGTAACTTTTGAAAATTTCTGAAAACTCATTTTTCTGAGTACTTTGGGAAAAATTAAGAAATAAAAACAAGGGTACCTGGGTGGCTCAGTCAGTTAAGTGTCTCACTTCGGTTCAGGTCATGATCTCAGGGTTTGTGGGGTCGAGCCCCACATCAGGCTCTGTGCTGTCAGCCCAAAGCCTGGAGCCTGCTCTTGA
>NW_021886276.1:0-674 GCF_006229205.1 Suricata suricatta
CCCAGCACCAGCCTCTCACAAAATAAATAAATAAACATTTTTTTTTAAAGTGCTCAATAAAGCAATAGAAATACGGGCACAGGAAATGATCAGTTAACAAAGTACAAATAATCTTTACTTTCTGAAAATATGTAAATTAAAACACAATGAAATATTTCTATCAGATTGGCAAAATCCAAAAGTTTGAGACCAACATATTGACATAATATATTGGAAGGCTGTGGGGAAACAGGTGCTATCTCTCAAAAATAATATGTTTTTTTAATTTTTTTTTTTTTGAGAGACAGAGAGAGACAGCGTGAGCAGGAGGGTCAGAGAGAGAGGGAGACACAGAATCAGAAGCAGGCTCCAGGCTCCAAGCTAGCTGTCAGCACAGAGCCTGACGCGGGGCTCGAACACACAAACCGTGAGATCATGACGCTTAACCGACTGAGCCACCCAGGCGCCTCATGTGGCTTTTTAAAAATCAATGTGAAAGCCCTGATGTACTGATTGAAAGATCTCTAAAATGTATTGCTAAGTGAAAAACAAGTTCGAAACAATTCACCTGGTAGTCTACTTTTTGAGGAAAAAAGGAGAGGGGAGTAGACATTAAAAATGTACTTATTTGTATAAAGAAATTCCTGAAGGACAGATAAGAAACTAAGAACAGCTGATATCCATACCAAGTTTAT
>NW_021886277.1:0-674 GCF_006229205.1 Suricata suricatta
GTGTTTTTAAAAAATTTTTTAATGTTTTTATTTAATTTTGAGAGAGAGAGTGTGTGAGCAGAGGAGGGTCAGAGAGAGAAGGAGTCACAGGATCTGAAGCAGGCTCCAGGTTCTGAGCTAGTGGTCAGCACAGAGCCCGACGCAGGGCTCGAACCCACGAACTGCGAACTCATGACCTGAGGCAAAGTAGGATGCTTAAGTGATTGAGCCACCCAAGCGCTCCTGGAAACATGTTTTGAAAAGGTGAATTATTAGGTAGGCAAGGCATGAGTAGTGGCCTCATGGAGGGCAGTGAATTGTGTTTGGTCAGAGGAGATTCTGGAAATAAAAGTCTCAAAGAGGCAAAACAGAAACAAAAGAGAAACATTTGCTTGTAATAGAGAAATAATAAAGACTCTGAATGCACATTTATTGACAGGAAAGGTGAAGGACAAGTGCTTAGACCACCCAGAGGACTCTGGTAAGGCATGAGAAAATGCATATTGAACCTGATGTCCCTTCACAGCTGACGAGCATGCAAAGGAAGATTATGTAGGTAATAAGAACATATGTATTTGACAGAAAATTTTAAAAATTCATTTTTTGATCAGTGGCATAAGTAGATTCCTTTACAGCTAAATTTACATTAATGGGCAGTGGGAACTAAAAGTAATTCTTACAGAAGTGATTGCACA
>NW_021886278.1:0-674 GCF_006229205.1 Suricata suricatta
CGGTTGTCTAGGGTGGGGGTAGAGGGGAAGTGGGGAGTAACGGTAAGGAGGAAGGGGTTTCTTTTTGGGTGATGAACATGTTGTAAAATTGATTGTGATGATGGTTGCACAAGTCTGAATATACTACAACCATTGGCGTGTACACTTTCGGGAGATTTAGAAACAAAGATGAGGGGGTTACCTGAGATAATTTAGCAGTAAACGGTTTGTAGCAGGCAAGTGGAGTGAGCAGGGCTCAGCACTAGGCCTGGCTCTGGGCCTCCCGGAAGCCAGTGTGGCTGAGTTTCTACTGGAAAAGGAAGAGAAAGGAAGGAGTTGGATTCTCGGTGATTATCTAGTTAGTTAGATAAGGGAAAATTATGACCTTTGATTTAGATGACTATAAATGGCAGGCATTTCTCTGACATAACAGATGGATGGCACTTACCAAAATAGCAAGTTATCTTTTCGACCATGAAGGACATTTTAAGATAGGCTTCACCTTCTAGTAAGGCTGCAGAGAGCAATTTGCCCTAACTGCCCATCCGGGAAAACAGTCCTTTGCCTGTCATTTACAAAGTTATCACCAAATCATCAAAGACAAACTATATGAGTGGAAATAAAATCCTGGATATGAGACTAGAAGCCAGAGGGATTAAACCTCAAGGGGATGGAAGTCTCATATTTGCTAAGGA
>NW_021886279.1:0-674 GCF_006229205.1 Suricata suricatta
GATTGTTTTTTGTGACTCATCTGAAGAAAACATATTAGGTGGGGATTGGTGTCATTGAGATTTAACAGAGAATTACAAAGAACCCCATGTTTCAAAACTCCCTTCATGCGCGATGTTAATACGGTGTCACGTTGTGTTGAAGTAAACACCTTCGCCTGCACATATACATACATGCATCTAAAATTCCAAGCACTGGGGCGCCCGGGGGGCTCAGCTGGTTGAGCCTCCGGCTTCGGCTCAGGTCACGACCTCGCGGTTCGTGGGTTTGAACCCCGTGTCGGGCTCTGTGCTGACTGCTCAGAGCCTGAAGCCTGCTTTGGATTCTGTGTCTCCCTCTCTCTCTACCTCTCCCTTGTTCACGCTCTATCTCTCTCAAAAATAAATTTAAAAAAATAAAAATAAAAATAATTCCAAGCATTTCAGTCATTTCTATACGTATATGCAAAGTTATGAGTTTTATTTATTTATTTTTTTTAAACTATTTTATTTTTTTTATTTTTTATTTTTTTTAATGTTTTTATTTATTTTTGATACAGAGAGAGACAGAGCATGAGAGGGGGAGGGGCAGAGAGAGAAGGAGACACAGAACCGGAAGCAGGCTGCAGGCTCTGAGCTAGCTGTCAGCATAGAG
This sequence comes from Suricata suricatta, assembly GCF_006229205.1. Classification (NCBI taxonomy): domain Eukaryota; kingdom Metazoa; phylum Chordata; class Mammalia; order Carnivora; family Herpestidae; genus Suricata; species Suricata suricatta. Next base: position 632 of record NW_021886279.1, read on the forward strand.
CCTGACGCGGGGCTCGAACCCACGGACGTGAGATCTGACCTGA
>NW_021886280.1:0-1456 GCF_006229205.1 Suricata suricatta
GTCACTTCTAAAGCTGAATTCATGTATTTTTACCCTTAAATTCAACTTAATGGGGGAAAAATGAACCACATTTAAAATGAAAACTACAGTCTAATGCTCAATCTGCTTGCAGAAATCACCTGAGCTAAAAGGGGTTGAAGGTGACTCTGTAATTTTAAACTTCAGATAATGGTTGAGAATATAGAAGGAACACAGAACCATTTGGATTACTGAATGCAGGTGAGAATACACAATTCATTTGGTGAGTTTTGCTCCAAAGGAGAACAGAGAGATGCTGTGATAGGTGGAGGGGGATATGGAGTCAAGAAAGGATTGTTTTTAAGATGGAAGAAAGAACAGCACATTTGTGTTGATGGAAATGATCTAGTAAAGAGGGAAAATTTGATGATGCAGAGGAGAGAGGAGAGGATTGCTGGACGGCATCACGGGATGGTGAGAGGAGATGTGTAGGGGACAACGGGCTGACCTTACAAAAAGACACAGAGCATATGCTCAAAACCTGTCTAAGGAATGAGTGACTTGGCACGTAGGGATTTATTTTCAGTTTCATATTTAGTAATAAATGGGGCCTCAATGTGCTAGTCATTAAACCTGAGACTTGGAGACTAAGAGATTCTGCAAGGTCTTATACATTAAATTATTTAGACACTGTTTATGCATCTGTAAAGTAGACTTAACATTAAGACCATCCTCATAGGGCTGTGGCACTATTAAATCGACAAAATATGTGAACTGTCTTGCAAAGTGCCTGGCTCATAGTTACAGTCCCGGATGGTAACTGCTAGTACTAGTATTACCTTTGCCCTAGAGCAGCAGCCCTGGGTCCCCAGTGCTCAGACTTGTGAATGCTGCGCAAAGCCCATGTACCCTGAGGGGAGCACAGAGTTCTCTTTTCCTTCTCTGGCATTTCTTGCTGCAATGGTATAGAATATGTATTCTTTGCATCAGCATAACAGGCATGTATTTCCCTGAATATTCTGAAGTAGAGGTTCGGGAGAGTGATTTCTCCTCCATTTGGAGCCTTCCCCAAAGCAGAGTGGATTTCAAGACTGAGGAGAACTCCCAGAGACCAGGAAAGGTAAAAGCGGGGAGAGGAGAAAGTGGTGATTTACTCCTCTATAGAAGTAACCAAGACTACCCTGAGTAGGTACTCAATGCACAGTTACTGCCACTTCCCAAGGAATCTGACAGCCCATGCATGGAGCACCTGGGTGGCTCAGTCAGTTAAGCGGCCAACTTTGGCTCAGGTCATTATCTCGTGGTTCATGAGTTTGAATACCGCATCGGGCTCTGGGCTGACAGCTCAGTCTGGAGCCTGCTTCAGATTCTGTGTCTCCCCCTCTCTCTCTCTGTTCCTCCCCCACTCATGTTCTGTTTCTCTCTGTCTCAATTAAAAAAATAAAGAAATAAAAGCCCATGCAAAGCATGGTGTAGACCTGAAAGTTAATTAATAATA
>NW_021886281.1:0-674 GCF_006229205.1 Suricata suricatta
TCTCCTTCCCAGCATGTGGTATGTGAGAATGCTGCTTCCTAGTCTCCCCAAATTTGAGTGTTAGCACTTTTTTTTTGCTAACTTGATAGAAACAGAATCTCACTATTGTTTGTTTAAATCTAAAGACCTGTATTTTAACGGCACATAATTACTTAGGGGTGGCCAGCTTCGTACAGGAAGTTTTGGAGCTGAGCCTGGGTTGATGGACACTTGTTCCTGTCCTCAAAAGGCACTCACTGCCTACATCATTCCCAGTCTGAGAGTCCCTGTCTTCCCACCTCTGACACAGAGGAGAAATCGCTGCCACTCTCTCCTGACATTCTCTAAAGCCTCATTAGCCCAGAAAAGGAGGAGATGGTCACATCTATGAAATGCTGTAAGAATTACTAAAAACAAACTGAGGGCTGAAGGGGGAGGGGAAAGGGAAAGGGGGGGTGATGGTCATGGAGGAGGGCACTTGTGGGGAAGAGCACTGGGTGTTATATGGAAACTAACTTGACAATAAACTATAAATTAAAAAAAAAAAGAATTTGAGACATAGGGCACTTGCTATCTGCAAAGTCTTTTGGAGGCCAGAGTTGTCATCTTTTCCTGTTTCTCTGGCATTTGAGAGGAAAAAACTAAGCTAAGCTGTTTTCATTCAGCAAGAGAGAATGTGATGATGAGGCTACTAG
>NW_021886282.1:0-674 GCF_006229205.1 Suricata suricatta
ACATGTCATCATGTTTATTCTGTCACTTTTGCTTTAATCTATGGATTAGGAGCAAGTCACAGGGCCCACTCACACTAAAAAGGAGGTGATTACATGGAAGTGTAAATATCAAGAGTGCAGACTGTGGGACCATGTTAAAGATCTGTCTAACATATTTACACTTGAAAGCAAATGTTTTCTGATGGAGTTCTCCCATTTTCCCACTTCTGGCTCATCTAGTTTGGTTAACATCCACGTGTACAGTGGCCAGCCACAGTGTCATGTGTACTGTTTAGTCATTTGTTTATTTTTTTAATTTTTATGCTTTTATTTATTATTGAGACACAGAGAAACAGAGCATAAATGGGGGAGGGGCAGAGAGAGAAGGAGACCCAGAATCTGAAGCAGGCTCCAGGCTCTGAGCTGTCAGCACAGAGCCTGTTGTGGGCTGGAACCCATGAACCATGAGATCATGACCTGAGCCGAAGTCAGACGCTTAACCAACCAAGCCACCCGGGTGCCCCTCATGTGTACTGTTTAAGCAGTCCACATACTTTGGGATAAAATTACAACAAGAGGTGAAAAGTTGATATAGCCCTGGAACGATTTGTTAAAGCATCCTCTTGTCTCTTATACCTTAATAAGAACTATTTCTGTTCCTCTTTCCTGATAATGATGAAAATGCATATACTCAT
>NW_021886283.1:0-674 GCF_006229205.1 Suricata suricatta
ACAACTTTTGCTTTAGGTATATTAATATCATTTACTAGACAGAAATGTTCTTTATTTTATTAAGTTTCATTAGATTTCCAGGTTCTGCCCATAATGCTTTTGAATACTACATAGCCTTACTTAATATTATGTGGTTTTATGGTTGGATCCCATAGATTAAGTTTATTTATAATTTTAGGGACATCATGCTGTGATCCCCGTGTACTGACTCAAGCAAGCCATCAAATATCCAACAAGAATTTCTGCTTTCAGTATTTTTAGGGATAAAGGAGAGAGTTTGAAATGGAAGCATCCAACCAGTCTGCTGTGACAGAATTTGTTTTGCTTGGCCTCTCTGCCCACCCAAGGCTGGAGAAAACATTCTTTGTGCTCATCCTGTCGATGTACCTGGTGATCCTGCTGGGCAATGGGGTCCTCATCCTGGTGACCATCCTTGACTCCCACCTGCACACGCCCATGTACTTCTTCCTGGGGAACCTCTCCTTCCTGGACATCTGCTACACAACCTCTTCCATCCCTCTCATCCTGGACAGCTTCCTCACTCCCAGGAAAACCATCTCCTTCTCAGCCTGTGCCATGCAGATGTTCCTCTCCTTTGCCATGGGAGCCACAGAGTGTGTGCTTTTGGGTATGATGGCATTTGATCGCTATGTGGCCATCTGTAACCCCCTGAG
>NW_021886284.1:0-674 GCF_006229205.1 Suricata suricatta
TGTTGTTTTGATGGTTGATCTCCTCTGTTGTTCTTAGAACAGATACTTTTTAAGAGTTTATTTATTTATTTTGAGGGAGGACAGAGGCAGACAGAGAGAGAGAGAGAGAGAGAGAGAGAGAGAGAGAGGAGCCCAAGGAGGCTCCACACTGAGCCGGACGCTGCGTCTCACCTCCCGTGAGATCATGACCTGGGCCAAAACCAGGAGTGGGGCGCTTGCTTGACTGAACCTCCCAGGCACTCCAAGAACATCTCCTTTTGGCCTGGACTCAGACCCAGAGGGCAGCCTGTCTCTTGGCAATCTGCTCCTAGCAGGGTTTTGTTTTTGTTTCTGTTTCTGATTTTTTGGCCCCTTCATGCTCTTGGTCAAAAGTTTAGCATATCCTGCAGCCTCTTCCTTATTTTTCTTAGTACGCTCTGTCTCCAAAGCAATACCCCCATGTGCGTGTTGCAGGACACGGGGAGTAATAAGACACCAAGTCCAAGGTAGTTCAGGCCTAGATTTTTTTTTACCTTCTTCTTCACAACTCCTGGTTCAGCGTCTTCCGTACAGAAGCTGAAAGGGTTGTGGACTTTGCCAGCTCTTTTGGGCCCTGGACAATGAGGCCAGTCATGTGAGTGAGCCCAGGAGGATCCTTCTCTGCCCTGCCCCCCCCACCTTTTTTTCACAATGAC
>NW_021886285.1:0-674 GCF_006229205.1 Suricata suricatta
CCCAAGAGTGGCTACCCTGCATATGGGCATTTGCAGCTATGGCCCTCTTAGTATCTGAAGCTGACAAGTTAACTATGGGACAAGAACTGACAGTCCGAGTGCCACATTCAGTACTGACATTAGTGGAGTACATGGGACAATACTGGCTAACCAACGTCCAGATGATCAGGTATCAGGGAATGCTATGTGAAAATCTGCACATTCATTTAGAAGTAGTGTGGACTCTAAACCTTGCAACCCTATTGCCTGTCGGACCAGGTCAGTCAGATCATGACTGCATTGAAGTCATGGATGAGGTGTTCTCCAGTGGAACATATTTGAGGGACCAGCCCCTCAAGGACCCTGATGCTAAGTATTTCACCAACAGTAGCAGTTTTGTGAAAAAGGGAGAATGCTTGCAGGGTGGTCTGTGGTGACCCTTAATTCTGTCGCTGAGGTCAAACCCCTGACAAGGGGGCTTTGGCACAGAAGGCAGAGCTCATTGCACTAACTCCAGCCCTCCATCTGGCTGAAAGGATACGTTTTAACATATACACAGACTCTGGGGCAACTGGGTGGCTCAGTTGGTTAAGGGTCCAACTTCAGCTCAGGACATGACTTCATGGTTTGTGGGTTCGAGCCCTGCATCGGGTTCTGTGCTGACAGCTCAGAGCCTGGAGCCTGTTTCAGGTTCT
>NW_021886286.1:0-674 GCF_006229205.1 Suricata suricatta
CGGTTGACTTCTTCCTGCCAAGCTCTGTTGCAGGCTCCCGGTGCACAGGACTCTTCATGGGACAGGCAAGGTCCCTGGCAGCTACTGAAAACCTAATCACAGCAATCGCTCTGTAATCACAAACCATGTGGCACACGCCGTGTGCTAGGAGAGCAGGAGAGGACAGGGGGGCTCTGCTGTGAGAGATGGAAGCCGGCAGAGTGGTCGAGGAAGCCAGCTCCCTGGGGGACCGAGTCAGCCACAGAGGCCTGACGGGCTATTCTGCTGCAGAGCGAGTCCCTGTCCCTGAAGCAAGGGTGAACTGGGTGCAGAGGCACTAAAACACAGCTGGTGAGGCGGGATGGAGGGGAGACGCGGGCAGGAGGGGCTGGGAGGAATGGATTGCTTCTCTGGAAGCCTCTGGCTCTTGCTGGCAGTGTGATGGTGATCAGGAGTCTTGGCCTCTCTGAACCTCTGCGTCCCTGACCGTAATGGTGACAATAAGGAATCATTGGTTTGGTCAGCACTTAATCGTAGGTGTGGTGCAGAGTGTGCTAGATGGATGATTTCATTTAATCCACATGAAACTCCATAAAATAGAGGCTGTCATATCCTTTCTCCACAGGTGAGGAGGGCCCTTCCAGGCTGGACAGTGGCAATTCCAGACGAGACTCAGCTCTCCCACTCTCTCTCCA
>NW_021886287.1:0-674 GCF_006229205.1 Suricata suricatta
CGATGGATTATAAAAATGAGTTTGACAAGTTTTATCTGTCTCTCCACTGTGTTCTGAAGAGGGGTCACGAAGAGTCCCTTCCCGTGGCCTGGTGACTTGTAGAAATAAAATGCCCTAAACCAGAGGGAGCTCTTTGAATAAAAGATGCTGGGTGTGACTTGCATTTCAATTAGAAAAGGATTGTAGCTTTGTGTGGTTACTTATTGTAATTTAAACTTTAAGGAGAATCACCTCAATTCCATTAGTAAATGTAAAGTGGAAAACCTGTCACTTTCTGTGAGTAAAATTATGTAGTCTTATGCCTTGAAGAGTCCTCAAAAGATATTTTCTCTACTTTTATTTCCAGTGCCCCTGTGCTTCTCAGCCCTTTTCAGTTGAAACACACAGAAAATGAAGTATTCTAAAGTTGGAATGGTTGGTAGAGAAGGCCATTTATGGCCCAGTGTTACAGAATCGCAGTTCTGATCCACAGATCCTAGCCAACTGCCCTGATGCCTGACAGAATCAGTAAATGGATACTTGTCATTTGTATGTCACAGCACAAATGATTTGGAAACTGTGCTAAACAAGACCGTATGTATCATTTCACTCAAGAGTATTCATTCAATAAACCTTTATTTAGCATCCACCATCCCAGAAGCTGCTGCAGGGGATCCTGTGGTCCTCTGCTCCGC
>NW_021886288.1:0-674 GCF_006229205.1 Suricata suricatta
AAAATCTAGTTTGTCTGGTATAAGTATGGCTACTCCAACTTGCTTTTGATGTCCAGTAACATGATGGATGGTTCTCCATCCCCTCATTTTCAATCTGAAGGTGCCCTTAGGTCTAAATGGGTCTCTTGTAGACAACATATACATGGATCTTGTTTTATTATCCATTCTGATACCCTATGTCTTTTGATTGGATCATTTAGTTCATTTATATTCAGTGTTACTACTGAAAGATATGGATTTAGTGTCATTGTATTATCTATAGTTTTCATGTTTGTGGCAATGTCTCCGGTCCTTTGTAGTCTTTGCAGCATTCCACTCAGAGTCTTCCTTATGATCTCATGTAGGGCTGGTTTAGTGGTCATGAACTCCTACAGTTCTTGTTTGTCTGGGAAAGCAATTATCTCTCTTTATGTTCTGAATAACAGCCTTGACAGATAAAGAATTTTTGGCTGCATATTTTTCATATTCAGTACATTGTATATTTCTTGCCACTCTCTTCTGGCCTGCCAAGCTTCTGTGGTTAGGTCTGCTACTACCCTTATGTGTCTACCCTTGTAGGTTAAGGCCTGTTTGTCTCTAGCTGTTTTCAGAATTCTCTCTTTATCTTTGTCTTTTGCCAGTTCCACTATGTTGTGGAGAAGACCTATTCTTGTTATGTCTGAAGGGAGGTCCCT
>NW_021886289.1:0-674 GCF_006229205.1 Suricata suricatta
CTTCCCACTCTGAGGCTGGCACGGGCGAAAGGGGGTCCTGGGGGAACGAGGAGCTCACTGAGGACGGGCAGAGACCACCAGGCCCCCAGACACACTCCTATGGACGTGTGCCCCACGGCACAGCCTTGAGGACATGCTTCCACTCCCATCTCGAACATAGATCTCCACCTGAAAACACCTTCAAGGACACTTGCCCCCCAGGACTAGCTTGAGGCCCCGATTCTGTTCAGACCCATGTGTGCTCCTGGTGTTTAGCGAATTACCCCTGCACCGTCCCTCCCTGCACCGGGTCCTGACCCCGTCCCTATTTCACAGATGAGGGAGCCCAGAGCCTTGGTGGTCTCCACGGTTCCCAGGCCCCGATGGTCCCCAGCACCCCGAGCACAGTCCCGATGCCCCAGCCACCCCAACTCCTCCAGGGGCCCCAGGGGGCCACACGGCACCTGGCCCTCCCTCCGGCTTCAACTCAAGGTCGACAATACTAGGTACCTATTTCTAAGTTCCCGGGAACGCTCCTTGGTTGGCGTCGGGTCCACAGCTGCTGTGCGGGCGCAGAGGCAGAGGGGAGCGTGTCTGGCCCACAGAGCCCAGCGGACTGTCTGGAACATCCTCGCACGAAGCGGTGGCGCCCCTCCCCCGTCTCCACGCACACCCCACCTCTGCTCCGCTGTGAC
>NW_021886290.1:0-674 GCF_006229205.1 Suricata suricatta
TGGGGAACTTTCAAAAAACAGAAATTCTTGGGCTCTGCTCCCAGGGATGCGAAGTTGGTAACGCTGGAGTGGAGCCCAGAGGTCTATAAATCTTTTGAATTCCTCAGGAAATGTGCACTCTCCCAGGCCACTCGGGATGATGAACACCAGTACTTTCTGCGAAAGTAAGCTGGCACATCTGTTTAAATCTTAAAATGCTTATCAATCCATTTTATTTCTAGGAATCTACACTTGAAATAAAAGCACTAGTCAGAATGGTATGTGCTTAAAAAGATGTCGACCAAAGCACTGTTTGAAATAATTTTTAAAAAGAAAAACAGCCTAGATGTCTATCATTAGGGGAAGATTTGAATAAAGTACAGTCTACTCATCAATGAGGAGCTAAGGGTCTAGCATTCAATATTTTCCCTAGAGATATGAAAGTCATCTTTGCTATAAAATGAAGTTGTTGTTTAAAATACAAATACAGAGGCGCCTGGGTGGCTCAGTCGGTTAAGCCTCCGACTTCAGCTCAGGTCAGATCTCACATTTGTGGGTTCGAGCCCCGCATCAGGCTCTGTCCTGACAGCCAGCTCAGAGCCTGGAGCCTGTTTCGGGTTCTGTGTCTCCTCCTCTCTCTGCCCCTCCCCCTCTCATGCTCTGTCTCTCTCTGTATAAAAAATAAATAAAAAATT
>NW_021886291.1:0-1456 GCF_006229205.1 Suricata suricatta
TTTTTACCTCCTCTTTAACTTGCTTTACTTTTTGGTCATGTTTCAATTTATGGTTTTTTCCTAATCTTTCTATAATGGTTTCTAATTTAATCTCACTGCATTTATAGACGTACCTTGTATGTTTTCAATTTTTTTTAATTTACTGAAACTTTGTATAGCCCAGCATTTGTGACTATTCCATGTGAAACTAGTGTCATTCTTATCTTCTATTTGGTAAGTTTTAATTATTTTTCTACTTATTCTGAAAGAATAATATTGAAATTTAAAAACATAATTAGGATTTGTCTTTTTCAGTTTAATTTTCATGTTATGTTTCATATTTCCTTTGAAGCTCTGTTAATATGTATATGTGCATATATACATTTAGAATTGTTATATGTACTTAATGAATTAATCCTTTTAACATTATTAAATGACTATATTTCTGGTAATCTTCTAAAGGCTACTTTGCTGTGAACATATCAACTACATTTATTTTCTATGGTATGTTTTTCCAGTTTTCAACTTAAAAATAAATACTTTATATTTAAATTGAGTGTTTTTTAAGACAACAAATGGTTGGACATTGTTTTTGTATCCATTCTAAAAAACAATTGGTATCATTTATCAGTGAATTCAGACAAGTACTAGCTAATAGAATAGTGATGTTGGGAGTGTTCTAAGTACTGAGTACTTGAAATAGGGCTAAAATGACAGACACTGAATTTTTATTTTTAATTATTTTAGATTTAAATAGTCACATGTACTAAAGTGTACTGTACTAAAAAGTTCAGATATTGACCATTTATTTTTAGTGTGAATATTGATATGTTCAGATTTAATTGTGTCTTCTTCCTCTTAGTTTTCCACTTGTCCAATATATTTACTTTTTTTCCTCTATTCCTAGTATTCTTTGGATTATTTAAACATATAGGGGGTATTCAGTTTTATCTTCACCATTGGCCTTTCAGCTGTAACATTTGTTTCATTCCTGGTTTAGGAAGGGCATCTTTAAATTATCACAAATGTTCTTCATATATTATACTACTTCGTATCTAATGCAAAAGTTTACACCAGTATATTTCCATATTTTTTCTTTCAACCTTTGTGCAATTGTTCGCATGATTTTCTACATATTATAAATGCCATGATATATCTTCTGATAGTTTTTCTTCTAAACAGTAGCTATCTTCTTATTTTTTAAATGAGAAAACATTTATTTTATATTTATTCACGTATTTATGGGAGAATAAATATCCCAGGCAAAAGTATGCAATCCAGGAGGATTAATAAACCCACAGCACATGAATTTGTGAATAAGTAAAACAATATTGATTGTGCATAACAAATTACAAATCTCTCATACTGTAAAATGTATCTCTAGCTAAAATGAATGGCAATAGGAACACAGCAAAAAGGAACAAAATAAAGTTAAGTTTCTAAATCTCTAGCAGTTTTGGTTAGTGATAAAATAATT
>NW_021886292.1:0-674 GCF_006229205.1 Suricata suricatta
GAATCTCACAGGGACTCTAAAGGTGTTTTGTGGGGTTTCTGGTTGGGGAGAGTTGAGGAGGTTCATGTGCTGAGTGAAAGCAAAGAAATTGAACAGCCAAGACAAAAACATTTGAAGTGGTACATATATAAGCATTCTTGCTTTCATCTCTCTAGTTTCAGGAGAAACTCCCTTACTTTTTTCCAGAAAGTATTCTTTTGCCCATGATCTGGTTTCTAAAAACTTCCATCTAGTCAGCTGTCTTGATCTACCATTTAGCGTGTCCTTCCCTGCATCTTTAACATTGGTTTGGTTTGGCTTGGTTTGGTTTGGTTTGGTTTGGTTTTCTTCAGCATTTACTGTGGCTGCTTCCTAGACTTTCATCTCCTCAAAATCTTCTTCCAGCTCCATCCCCATCTCCTTGTCTAGCTACTATCCTATCTACATACTTCCAGCTTCAGTTGAAGTTTCCCTTAGTTCTTGTTTTCCTTAAACTCTCCTCCAGTTCTCTCCACCGTCCAATCCATGCTCTGCTTTGCTCAAAGAGTTATAGATGCTGGCAAGGGTGTGGAGAGACGGGCACCCTCCTACACCGTTGGTGGCAATGTAAACTGGTGCAGCCGTTCTGGAATACAGTGTGGAGGTTCCTCAAAAAACTATCCATAGAACTCCCTTATGACCCAGCAATAGCACTG
>NW_021886293.1:0-674 GCF_006229205.1 Suricata suricatta
AACCTGTACAATTTACAGGATGATATCCTAATTTTCCTAACCATTTTCTTACAGAAGTTATGAGAGCACATTTGATTATAAACTGGTATTTAGATATACTGCATCCAAGTAGTTTACACATAGCTGGCTTTATTTATTATATCAATTATTATATATTTCCAATTAATTGAAGCATAATAATTTCTTATTAGAAATCACAGGCCAACTATAATTAGGAGGCCAAATTAATTCAAAATTTACCAAATTAATTAAGTAAAACAAATCAGTCTTTGTTTCTTTGTTTCTCATTCTTTACCTGGGAATTCTCACCTGTCTTTGTTTCTCATTCTTTATTTGGGAATTAACAGGCATAGTTGCTTAATGTCACATTTTTAACACTTTAGGTGTCTCTATTTCTTGTTTTTATTTTATTTTACTTTTCCTGAGCACGCTCACCTAACGATCCATGAGAATTTTATTCCTGGAATTCTCCTCTAAGTTTTATTGAAAACTCCTTGAATATTTCTTCTTAGTTTTAATTTTTGTTTTCTTAAACCTGGCAGAGATTGATTCCCAATCATCTTAGTCCTCACTGATTCTTTTTCTTGCATATTGCTTGTACCTTCTCTACTAAGGATTAGCTCGGGTGTCCTAGGGTACAGAAGGATGTGTTGCATGTAGCTGAGAATTACAGT
>NW_021886294.1:0-674 GCF_006229205.1 Suricata suricatta
ATGTAGCAAACACCGTGAAAGGGTATTTCCTTGTTTTAAATAACACTTTTCGTATACTACCAAATGCTATTTGGTGTATACAGTGGGGAGAGGTCCCTGGCTACTTCTGTCTCATAAAAAAAAAAACCGATTTCTCACTTTTAAAATTTTCTCTAGCTGAACGTCATTAAGTGGGTAAATTAAATATATTCCGATAAAAAGCAAATATTTAACGATTCACTTCAGGAAGTCGTTTGCATGAGTTTCTGAAAGATAACGCACTATCAGCAGTTCTAAATTAGTACAAAGCGAATTGAAAAAGAAAATGTACGTACCAGTCGTTTTACAGAATTGGTTCTTCACCGACTTTAAAACAAAACAAACGTACAGGACCTGACAGATGTGGCTTGTTCAAATACCTTCCAGTAACAGGCGTCAAGAGCAGGTATCTGTCACTTTCTAGGGCAAGTTGTATACTGTATGTTTTTAAAATTGTTCATGTGAAGATCCTGCCATGATAAAGTGGTTTGCCCAACAGTTTTTTTTTTCTTTTCTTTTCTTTCCTTTCCTTTTCTTCTTCCTTTTTTCTCTTCTCTTTTTTTTCTTTTTCTTTTCTTTCCTTTTCTTTTCCTTCTTTCTTTCCTTCTCTCTTTCTTTTTCTTCCCTCCCTCCCTCCTTCCTTCCTTCCTTCCTTC
>NW_021886295.1:0-674 GCF_006229205.1 Suricata suricatta
ACCCAGGAGAGAAGAGGAATCTCCCCCGATGGGCACATATTTACCCATGCAGCACACCTATGACATCATGGTGCGTCCTGTCTGCCTGGCCTGAATTCCTCTATTAAAATGCATTTCTTTAAAAGGAAATTGTCCCCCGGAGTAGCATTCCCATTCGTCATCACTAACCAAGCCCAGGGCAGTTTGAATGAGAAAAAAAAAAACTTACGAGGTAAATCTAGAACAGGACCTCGCTGAAAGAGACCTTAATGAAGGAACCGGGAAGACAGTTGGTGTAAGGCCTCCTGGTGCTAACTGGGGAAGGAGGGGAGAAAACGTCATGGGTAGGACAAGTCAGGGCTGTATTAGTTTGGCTCGTTTGAGTAAAGTAGAGGAGCTCCAGCTCAGATGGTATGTGCCTGCCTTCCCAGCACATTCTCCTGATGGCTCCAGGTTTCCCAGTCCATCTGATCTCCTTATCTGATGGTTAGCGGGGGCCTGTGGCTTTCCCCCCAAGAGGAATGACTTCCTTGAACATATGGGAAGGAAGGTAAATCATACTATCATCCTCCACCCCCGGCCTGTCTGCAGGACTTCCCTGCTGACCTCCCAGAATCTCCTTCAACTGCCGCCCTCAAAAAAATCAGATATCCGTTGTTGGATATGATTTTTCCAAAAATACAGTGCTACTTTTG
>NW_021886296.1:0-674 GCF_006229205.1 Suricata suricatta
CAAAGAACTCAACAGCCCAGAGAACCACTCAAGATGTAAGTAACTAAGCCACAAAATCCCTGACTAAAGGCTACAATAAAGGTGAGAAGGGAAGGGTTCCAATGGATTAGCTGGGCACTATTATAGGAGGCGGTTCTGGGCATCCAGAAGTTCCTTTCAGCTTTATCTTTTCCCAGATATCATAGCGCCACACAATATTACAGCTACAAGAGAGCTTCCAGATCATTCCTCGCTTGAAAAAGTGAGTACTCTAAATGGTTGAACCTGCCCAAGGCTATCTTTTAATGGCATCTATGCATAGCTAGGCATTAGAAAAAGTAGAAATATCTGTAAGCTTACCTTTGCTTTGGGGAAGCTATTCAATTTAGCTAAATAAATGTGGACCTAGCCCTCCTTGAGTGTGGCAGTGCTACCCATCTTGGGTATCGTTGTTAGATCCGGGACTTAGCACACTGCCTGACACAAAAGGGGGTTCTCCATAGCCATCTAAAGGATTGAAAATAATAGGCCAGAAAAACCATCAAGAATGTAACCAAGAATGTAAAAGACCTATATGATGAAAACTATAGAAAACTTATGAAAGAGATCAAAGAAGACACCAAGAAATGGAAAAATATTCCCTGTTCGTGGATAGGAAGAATAAACATTGTGAAAATGTCATTACTACCCAAAGC
>NW_021886297.1:0-674 GCF_006229205.1 Suricata suricatta
AATAATGGATTTTATAATGGTGCTACCATCATCAGCTCTCTGTTTTGAAAATATCACTCGGGCTGCTATGTGGAGAATGTGCTGGAGGAAGATTGGTGTGTAGAAGACCAGTCAGTAGTAGTCCATTGTAGAAGCTTTTGCAAGAGATGGTAGCATAGATTAGCGCATGGCAGGGGAATAGGTAAGCAGTGGACATAGTTGAGAGATATTTGAGCTAGGATTCTGGTTTGGTGCCATTCACTAACATTAAGAACACTGGAGTAAGATCAGGTTTTAGGGGCAGATCATGACTTCAGTTTTGTACATGTTGAGACTGAAATGTCTCAGCTGTTCAGTTGGAGATTTAGACCTATTATCATACCTATTATTTGGAAGCTCAGAGAAGAGGTTTGATCTTGAGAGTCTTAGGGACTAGAAATGCTAGTCAAAGGCACGGGTCTAGATGAAGTTGCCCAAGAAGAAAACAAATTGTAAGAAAAGAAGGCGGTAGGGAGCACAGTCTCAAGATACTCTACCATGGAGCCTTCTAAAGGACAAAGACATAGCAAAGGAGGCAGAGATCAAAGACCAGAAAGGAAGGGTAGGGAAGTGGAGTGTCATGGAATTGAAGGGAAAAAGTGTTTTAAGCTGGAGAGACTGGCACATGCTGTCAGGCAGGCTGAACACTAAAAAAA
>NW_021886298.1:0-674 GCF_006229205.1 Suricata suricatta
AGATCTCACTGCAGTTTTGACTTGCATCTCCCTGCTGATGAGTGACGTTGAGCACTTCTTCACGTGTCTGTCGGCCGTCTGGACGTCTTCTCTGGAAACGTGTCTCAGGTCCTCTGCTCATTTTTAATGACTTATTTGTGGTGTTAGTGTTGAGTTGTATGTTATTTGTATATTTTGGATATTAGTCCCTTATTGAATGTATCATTTTCAAATCTCTTCTTCCATTCTAAGTTGCCTTTTCATCTTGTTGATGGTTTTCTTCACTGTGCAGGAGGCTTTTTATTCTAATGTAGTTCCAACAATTTATTTTTGCTTTTGTTTCCCTTGCCTCAGGAGACGCATCCAGAAATATGTTACTAAGACGGATGTCCAAGAGATTGCTGCCTATGTTTTCTTTTAGGAATTTTATGGTTTCGAGTCCAACATTTAGGCCTTTAATCTATTTTGAGTCTATTTTTGTGCGTGGTGTAAGAAAGCGGTTTAGTTTCATTCTTCTGTGTGTGCCTGTCCAGTGTTCCCAACACCTCTTATTTACTTATTTATTTATTTATTTACTTACTTAAATGTTTCCCAAGCAGGCTCCTCACAGTCAGTGTGGAGCCCAATGCGGGGCTCAAACTCATGAACCATGAGATCATGACCTGAGCTGAAATCAAGAGTTGGACGCTTAACCA
>NW_021886299.1:0-674 GCF_006229205.1 Suricata suricatta
TTTCTTCTTTTGTGATTATGGGAGCAAATATTACATTTCTTGAGAAATTCGTTTTTCTTCCTCTCAAGAAAACAGGCTATTGACCCCTGCTCACAAAGGACTAACCTTTGCTTATACTATGCTAAAAACATTGCCTTGTATTTGAATGCTGAAGATACCTTTCTTCTCCATGTGATAAGCATCTAAGTCACCTACATCAACCACTATTGATAAAGATTATGCATGAATCTTCTATCAATCTATGTTCTGGGAAATTTTTACATGGTGAAGAAATTCGTCATCAGAAATCATTGTCTAAGGCAAATGCCACTTCTGTGCTGGGCCCCATACATTTTTTTTTTCCATAAATAAAGCAGACTCTCAGATCAGTGCCGAGATGCCTGCCTGGCGATTAGAAAGAAACTTGTGGCTCCCTCATTCCTCTCCCTTTCAGGGACACCATCCATCCTTCAGGGAGGCCTGGACCTGCTGGAGCTGGACTCCAGCAAGCTAACTTTAGTACGGTACATTTGTCATAATTAATGAATCAATATTTCTATATTATAAGTTAAAGTTCATACTCTTTCAGATTTCTGTAGTTTTAACCTAATGTCCTTTTTTCTATTATGTGATATCATATTACATTTAGTTATCATGTCTCCTTAGAGTCGTCAGAGCTATAATAATTTCTCAGG
>NW_021886300.1:0-674 GCF_006229205.1 Suricata suricatta
ACTCAGGAATCAGCTTCTTAAACAAAGGGACATTCCCTATAATGATGATTTATTGAATGCATTCCTACTATTGTTTTCCTTGACCAAAGCTTTGCCTTACCCCCCCCATCACATCCTTAAAACATTAACATCTAAAAAAGCAATTAGTCCATAAAACATCATCTTAAAAAAAAAAGTGCCTAAAAAAGCCACGGAAGGCAGCATCAAGTCCACATAGCTGCTGATTTTACCCCACGGTCTATTTTTGCTTCCAAGACCTGTTCCCGAACCAATGCCGTTTCATCGCTAAGGCTTTAATTGTGAACAAACGCTGGGCTGGATTGGGACAGTCTTCAACCGTGAGGGTCTACGACTAAACTACACGGGCCTGGTGCGTCCTCCAACTGCAAAGAGAGCGGGCGGCCAAGTCTTACAGTCCGTTTCCGGCTTCCCGGGCCCAAAGGGCGCTCTCCTCTCCTGCCTCTCTGCACTCCGGTCCCCCGGCCCCCCGTCGTGTCGCCCATCTCTTCTCTCCCCGCCTTTTCCCGCTTTCGCTCTTTCAAGTGATGAGCTCCCGCAACCACAAGCCCAACCCAAACCGTGCCTTCCTCTTGAGAAAAACTCGTGCCTCAAACGAGGCTGGAAACTGCGAGAACTTAGACGCGGGGTGGCCCCTCCGGCTCCTCCCTCGAACC
>NW_021886301.1:0-674 GCF_006229205.1 Suricata suricatta
GGAGGAGGGAGAGAGAGTTGGGGAGAAAGAGGGATGCAGAACTTGAGAGACTATTGAATGCTGAGAATGAACTGAGGGTTGGGGGGGAGGGGGGAGGGGGGAAGACAGGTGGTGGTGATGGTGGAGGGCACTTGAGGGGAAGAGCACTGGGTGTTGTATGGAAAACAATTTGACAATAAAATATTATGGAAAAAAAAAGAATTAAACTAGGTCATGAGAAAAAAAAAAGATTTTCTCTCTCTCTTTCCCTCTGCCCCTACCCCACTCACATGCACTCCCTCTCTCTAAAATATAAATAGGGGCACCTGGGTGGCTCAGTCAGTTAAGCATCTGACTTCAGCTCGGGTCATGATCTCATGATGCATGAGTTCGAGCCCCACATTGGGTTCTGTGCCAACAGTTCAGAATGTGGAGCCTGTTTCAGATTCTGTGTCTCCCTCTGTCTCTCTCTCTCTGCTTCTCCCTCGCTCGCTCTCTCTCAAAAATAAATAAACATAAAATTTTTAATATAAATAAATAAATAAAAGTATTCCCCCCAAAGTTCATCTTATGAATGAAATTTTAACACCCTTCCTTTTTCCCTTATAATATGCTAGCTTCACGAGCCTTTCATTAGTAACTTCCAAATGTAAATATGCTCATTTTACAAACTTTTGAACAAAGTTGCCAAAAAA
>NW_021886302.1:0-1456 GCF_006229205.1 Suricata suricatta
GATGATTTAAACTTATTTTTGTTGTGATGTAAGAAAGTGGTCCAGATCCTTCTTTTGCATGTAGCTGTCCAGTTTTCTCAGCACCATTAATTAGAGTGCCTTTTCTTCATTGTAGATTCCTGCCTCCTTTGTCATGTATTAATTGGCCATATAAGCATGAGTTTATTTCTGGGCTCTCTATTCTGCTCCATTGATGTATATGTTGGTTTTGTACCAGTACCATACTGTACTGACTACTGTAGTTTTGTAGGACATTATGACACCTGGGAGTGTGATTCCTCCAGCTTTGTTATTCTTTGGCTATTCAGGGTCTTTTATGTTTCCACACATATTTTAAGATTATTTCTTCTAGTCTGTAAAAAATGTCATTGGTATTTTGATAGAAATTGCAGAGGATCTGAAGATTGCTTTCATTAGTATAGGTATTTAATGATATTAATTCTTCTAATCCATGAGCACAGTATATCTTTCCATTTATTTGTGTAGTCCTCACTTCCTATCAGTAATATCATAGTTTTCAGAATACAGGTCTTTTCACCTTCTTGGTTAAAATATTCCTAGGTATTTTATTCTTTTTTATGAAATTGTAAATGTTATTATTTTCTTAATGTCTTCTGGTAGTTTGTTATTCGCATATAAAAACAAAATAGGTTTCTGTATATTAATGTTTTATCTTGCAACTATACTGAATTCATTTATTAGTTCTAATATTTTTTGATAGTCTTTAGGATTTTCTATGAATAGTACTATGTCATCAGCAAAGGCTAAGTTTTACTTCTTTCTTTCCAATTTCAATGTTATATATTTCATTTTCTTGCCTAATTTTCTGTAGCTAAACCGCCAATACTATGTTGAATAAAAGTGAAGATGGGCATCTTTGTCTTGTCCTGATTCTAGGAGGAAAAATCCCCCGATTTTCACCATTAAGCATGATATTAGCTGTGGAATTGTCATGTCATATATGCCCTTTATTAAAATGAGGTATGTTCAGCTATAAATACTTTGTTGAGTTTTTATCATCATTGGATGTTAAACTTTGTCACCTGCATCTACTAGGATGATCATATGATTTTAAACCTCTGATTTGTTAATGTGCTGTATCACTGAATGAACTGCAGATGTTAAACCATCCTTGCATCCTTGAAATCAATTTCAACATATCATAAAATATGATACCTTTAATGTATTATTGAATTTTGCTTATTAATATTTTCTTGAGGATTTTTGTATATATGTTTATCAGGGATGTTAGCCCATTTTTTTTTTGGTAGTCTGTCTGGTTTAGGTATGAAGGCAATTTTAGTCTCATAAATGAGTTTAAAAGTATCCCATCCTCCTCAATTTTTAAAAATAATTTGAGAAAATAGCTACTAACTATTCTTTAAATGTTTGGTAGAATTCGCCTGTGAAGCCATCTTGTCCTGGGCTTCTTTCCACGGGAGTTTTTGAGTACTGA
>NW_021886303.1:0-674 GCF_006229205.1 Suricata suricatta
GAACAGAAACTTGATGTCAGGATCTATGAGGCCATGACCTGAGCCAATATCAAGAGTCAGAGGCTTAACCTACTGAGCCCCTCAGGTGCCCCTCCAGTGTTCTTACTGACTGCCACACTACTTAAAGCAGGATCCATCCTTATCTCACTTCCCATTTTCCTGGAAGGGAAGAAGGAGAAGGCTTAGAGCACATTTTGTATGACAGTGATTCTATGTAAATTAGTCCTGAAACTTCAGAGTCACTTAAGCCAAGTTGACTGGTCTTGCTCCTAATCCTATCATTAACATACAAATACTTAATTGGGTATGGAAAGAGGTGGGCTGAGCACACAATGGGTTCAGGAAAATGAGTTCAGACTTAGCAGAAAGAAGTCTGAGTTTGTGTGAATAGTGGTTCCACCTCTACTGGCTGTTTGGTACTGGCCTGACGGAGAAACTTCTTCGTACTTGAGCATACTCACCTGTGAGATGGACATGGCACCTACCTCAGACTTCTAATAATGTTCACAGGAGATGTGAAGTTGTATGGTCAGTGACGGTGTTCTCTTACAATCATGTGTACACCTTGCTGAAGATAGGTTCACTAGACACAACACTTTTGACTTAGAATGTAAGCTTTTTCTCAGTTGAGAAAAAAAATCTCAAAATTCTTTGAGATGTGAAGGCCATGCACA
>NW_021886304.1:0-674 GCF_006229205.1 Suricata suricatta
TAGGGCAGGGACAGTAAAATCAGCAGAGTATAGAATATGGAGTCAGGAGATGAGCCTTGTTTTGTCACTTTCTTGGGTACGTTATTTGATCGTTTTGGTCTCCTAATTTCTCATCTATCCCATCTAAAACCTGATTGCATTTGAGCCTCACAAATTTTTACTTTTTTTTCACATGAGAGCATTTTCTAAATTTAAACTTTTTCAGGTTTTATTTTCACAAGTGCTCTTTGTAACTCCTGATCACTAACTTAACCTTTTACCTTCTACCTTAAGAATTTCATTGTTCTTTGAGGAAAAATCTATGAAAAAAATGTCCTTTGTTTCAGCAGTGAATAAACTGCACAGAGAAAACAGTAGGCCTTTGAAAAAAAATTAGCTTTAATTTGTATAAATTTGAAAGCATAGGCCTACTTAAAGAAATTGCTATGCAAAAAGGAAAACTCGTAAGTAAGTGATACTGTTGCAACAAGCTTGAAGAAAAGGCAGGGGACACGTCATGGTGCGAAAGTCGAGATGCTACCAGGTCCTCGAGCGATGGACCGGATTCTATTCCTAATCTGAGAGTGAGGGAGGCCTCTCTACTTTTTTCACTTACATCAAAGTTTGTTCTTTGTTAGATTCCATCGCTTTGTGTATTGATTGGCTCTAGCTGGTTTTTCATGCTCTTGACTAAT
>NW_021886305.1:0-674 GCF_006229205.1 Suricata suricatta
TAGGGATAGAGGTCCTCGTGTTTTATAAACTGAAGAACTCAGCATTCCAGCCAATGTTCTTTTCCTCTGTATCTCTGTGTAGGTCAAATTTGTCAGAAGCAAACACTTGCAGTTCTTCCAGAAGCATCTGTCTTATTCACCATTCTTCGAATGAGCTTTGGGGTCTTGGCAAGAAGCTGGTTATATTCAGCCATGAAACAGGCATCGAGCTTGTTATTTAAAGTGAGTATTGATGGATAGGTTGGGTGACTGATGCTACCTGGAGGACAGAGCTGTGATGCCGAATGCCCTGGTCACATAACTGTGATCCGATGGAAAAAAGAATATTCAATGTATCATTAATACTTGTATGGTATTTTGGTATTTTGGATATATTATGTGTAATGGCATTTGGGATATATTATGTGTTAATATAAATTATGAAAGTTAAAAAAAAACAAAGAATTGCCTCTTTTGCTAGCATATTGTTTCAGAGCCCTGGGTTATTATGCACAGTTTACGTGTCTGGGAGATAAGGGCCCTGGAACTTGGGTGGACAGGATGGAGCAAATTGTGCACAGTCTGTGCCCAAGTGCGTTCCATAGCCCACCAACTCTCCTGAGCAGTGAGAGCTTCTGGTGTCCTGTGACTTTGCGGCCAGGACAGCAGGGAGTGTTCTGGGAACAGACCTTTCT
>NW_021886306.1:0-674 GCF_006229205.1 Suricata suricatta
ATGCCAGTACGTGCTGTCCATTTGGGGTCATTTTGCTCTCCAGATCCTCACAGGTGCACCAGAGTATACACACTGAAAGGGTGTTCAAGGAAGAGTGCACGCTGGGGAAGAAGAAAGAGGTTAGAGAGAGCTCCGCCATGGGGCAGCAGCATCCATTTTCACAGCTGCATGTGCAAGGGCCCAAAGACGGGCAAGGAATTCTTGAAGTGAGTAGGTTTCTGCTAGACCCAGTGCCATCCTTGGGCCAGCCTCTAGAGAAAGGGACTAGGGACCTGCAGCCGAACTCTGTTGGCACCAGGAATGATAAGGAGCTAACTCCCTTTAGTTCAGACAACAGCTAAAAAGGAAAAGGCTTCAGTATTCTCCCATATAGGACGATGTTACCAGTGGCTTTCTCCAGAGTTCCATATAATCCCAAAGTGTCCATTGGCCTTGGTTCTCCACTAATGACTCACTGTGTTCTGAGTCACTGGATCACCTCACTAGAGAAGTGCTTGATACTTGCTGGAAGCCTTGTAGAGCCTAGAGAGGCTTGGGGACTTGGGTTGGTGAGGACTTGAGATAGGGAGGGACATGTCAGAGCACTGTACATGGAGTCCAGAGTCCAAGTACAATACCAGTCCATGTTGGGCCCCCAGAGTCTTCATTGGGAAATAGGGGGGTCATTGTCCTGG
>NW_021886307.1:0-674 GCF_006229205.1 Suricata suricatta
TTTTGTAAACATCCCCAAATCCAAAATATTGAAAAAATAAATGTCTTCTTTATCCTATCCCATTATCATCTGTACTGGTAAATACCATTGTCCAATTTAATGTCTATCCCTCTAGAACTTTTTCTATGAATGAACAAACATATCTACAAGTACCTAGTCTTTCCCTTTTATCTCCTTCCTTCTTTCCACAAAAATAAGATCACTCTATACTCAGTGTTTTGCAATTTATTATTTACTTTTGCCCCACTTATAGGATGAAATTCTTTTCTTGACAGTATGCAACAATCTTCATTCTTTTTACTGGCTATAAAGTATTCTGATACTTAGTTGCAATATAATTTGAACATTTCTCTACTGATGAGCATTTGTATTGTTTTCCTTTTTTCGAAGAACTAACGGTGCTATGATGAACATTCTTTTAGGTACAAGTATATTTTAATGAGATGTATTTTGGAAGTAAAATTGCTATGTTATGGTGTTTAGAAAGGTTTTCTAGAGACTGACAAACTGCCTTCTACAAACGACCATGATAATTTACTGAGTGAGTAAACCTGGTGGCGAGGAGTCAGAGGAAAGCTGATTGATGTGGGCCCTGAAGGATAGGTAGGATTCCCCCGCAGAGCTGGGGGAGAGAAGGGTGGATGAAGGAGCTACATGAGGAAAAGGAACAGAGG
>NW_021886308.1:0-674 GCF_006229205.1 Suricata suricatta
TGATATACTTGTAGAGAAGACAAGAGACAATATATATTGAATTAGATTAGATAATGTGTGAAGTGCTTTCATACATATAACCTCAAAGTAATTCTAAAATCTTGATGTCATTATCTCCATTATATAGATAATAAATTAGAAATCAGAAAGTAAGATTTATTGTTTTTTTTTTTAATTTTTTAACATTTCTTTATTTTTGAGAGAGAGAGACACAGAGCATGATCAGGGATGGTCTGGGAACGAGAGAGACACAGAATCAGAAGCAGGGTCTAGGCTCAGAACTGTCAGCACACAGCCTGACATGGGGCCTCAAACCCATGAACTGTAAGGTCATGACCTGAACTGAAGTCAGCCACTTAACCAACTGAGCCACCAGACACCTTAGAAAATAAGTTTTCTAAGATAAAATGGTAGTAAGTGGTAGAAATAGAAATACAATCTATATCTGAACATATAAATTCAACTCTTTAAAGATGCTTTCATGAAGACCTGAGAACCAAGCACAGAACAAAGAATAATAGTCACCATATTCTGGAGGTTATAGATAAGTGTACATGATACACTCACTCTTCATTTGTTTGTCCTGGTTTTGAATTCACAAACTAGTGAAATTCTGACCTAGATGTGTTAGCTCTTTAAATTATACACTTAAGAATTCTTATTATTGTAAGTGT
>NW_021886309.1:0-674 GCF_006229205.1 Suricata suricatta
TGTGAAATTAGGTGATTAACTAGTTGTTACTTAACCTTCTAATTTCTGTATAAGTCTAATTACATGAAACAGAAGTTGGTGTTTTGATTTTTTACTTTGCTTTTCTGTTTTGAGTGTCATTGCAACTACTGTATTGTAAAGGATGGAAAATAAATGCATATGTTAAAAAAAATAAAAAATAAAAGCATTAATGCAATGTCAAAAAAAATAAATAAAATAAAATTGGTTTTTGAAGAACTGCTGTACCAGATTAGAATATCTGCAGAAATATAGACCTACTTAACCTTTGCTTGTAGCTAACTCATGTCTAGTGTGTAAAGATACTTGGACCACTTGTCTGTCATTGCCTATATTGTTTCTCCATTGTTCAGATGATCTGGAGAATGTTCTAATGAGGAATGATTCACAGCTTCCTTTCTTACTTACCCTTTCCCTTCCCTCCTCCATCCACCCTTCTTTCTACCCTTCTAATAAGGGAGGCAATTTCCTTCAATAGGTGATCTTTTATCCATGCAAATTCAGCTTGTTCCAATTATATTTTCTGGGCACTAACTTCATTGTCTGCCTATAAACTCCTCTAATTATCAGAATTTAGAGCTATGATGGGCGGGAGACCTGAAGATGGTGTATGAACAGGAGGCTAGCAGATATTTCCTAGATAGTTGCTAGGAGCC
>NW_021886310.1:0-674 GCF_006229205.1 Suricata suricatta
TTTTGTAAACATCCCCAAATCCAAAATATTGAAAAAATAAATGTCTTCTTTATCCTATCCCATTATCATCTGTACTGGTAAATACCATTGTCCAATTTAATGTCTATCCCTCTAGAACTTTTTCTATGAATGAACAAACATATCTACAAGTACCTAGTCTTTCCCTTTTATCTCCTTCCTTCTTTCCACAAAAATAAGACCACTCTATACTCAGTGTTTTGCAATTTATTGTTTACTTTTGCCCCACTTATAGGATGAAATTCTTTTCTTGACAGTATGCAACAATCTTCATTCTTTTTACTGGCTATAAAGTATTCTGATACTTAGTTGCAATATAATTTGAACATTTCTCTACTGATGAGCATTTGTATTGTTTTCCTTTTTTCGAAGAACTAACGGTGCTATGATGAACATTCTTTTAGGTACAAGTATATTTTAATGAGATGTATTTTGGAAGTAAAATTGCTATGTTATGGTGTTTAGAAAGGTTTTCTAGAGGCTGACAAACTGCCCTCTACAAACGACCATGATAATTTACTGAGTGAGTAAACCTGGTGGCGAGGAGTCAGAGGAAAGCTGATTGATATGGGCCCTGAAGGATAGGTAGGATTCCCCCGCAGAGCTGGGGGAGAGAAGGGTGGATGAAGGAGCTACATGAGGAAAAGGAACAGAGG
>NW_021886311.1:0-674 GCF_006229205.1 Suricata suricatta
CTCAGGGGGTTACAGATGGCCACATAGCGATCAAATGCCATCATACCCAAAAGCACACACTCTGTGGCTCCCATGGCAAAGGAGAGGAACATCTGCACAGCACAGCCTGAGAAGGAGATGGTTTTCCTGGGAGTGAGGAAGCTGTCCAGGATGAGAGGGACGGAACAGGTTGTGTAGCAGATGTCCAGGAAGGAGAGGTTCCCCAGGAAGAAGTACATGGGCGTGTGCAGGTGGGAGTCAAGGATGGTCACCAGGATGAGGACCCCATTGCCCAGCAGGATCACCAGGTACATCGACAGGATGAGCACAAAGAATGTTTTCTCCAGCCTTGGGTGGGCAGAGAGGCCAAGCAAAACAAATTCTGTCACAGCAGACTGGTTGGATGCTTCCATTTCAAACTCTCTCCTTTATCCCTAAAAATACTGAAAGCAGAAATTCTTGTTGGATATTTGATGGCTTGCTTGAGTCAGTACATGGGGATCACAGCATGATGTCCCTAAAATTATAAATAAACTTAATCTATGGGATCCAACCATAAAACCACATAATATTAAGTAAGGCTATGTAGTATTCAAAAGCATTATGGGCAGAACCTGGAAATCTAATGAAACTTAATAAAATAAAGAACATTTCTGTCTAGTAAATGATATTAATATACCTAAAGCAAAAGTTGT
>NW_021886312.1:0-674 GCF_006229205.1 Suricata suricatta
ATGAGTATATGCATTTTCATCATTATCAGGAAAGAGGAACAGAAATAGTTCTTATTAAGGTATAAGAGACAAGAGGATGCTTTAACAAATCGTTCCAGGGCTATATCAACTTTTCACCTCTTGTTGTAATTTTATCCCAAAGTATGTGGACTGTTTAAACAGTACACATGAGGGGCACCAGGGTGGCTTGGTTGGTTAAGTGTCTGACTTCGGCTCAGGTCATGATCTCATGGTTCATGGGTTCCAGCCCACAACAGGCTCTGTGCTGACAGCTCAGAGCCTGGAGCCTGCTTCAGATTCTGGGTCTCCTTCTCTCTCTGCCCCTCCCCCATTTATGCTCTGTTTCTCTGTGTCTCAATAATAAATAAAAGCATAAAAATTAAAAAAATAAACAAATGACTAAACAGTACACATGACACTGTGGCTGGCCACTGTACACGTGGATGTTAACCAAACTAGATGAGCCAGAAGTGGGAAAATGGGAGAACTCCATAAGAAAACATTTGCTTTCAAGTGTAAATATGTTAGACAGATCTTTAACATGGTCCCACAGTCTGCACTCTTGATATTTACACTTCCATGTAATCACCTCCTTTTTAGTGTGAGTGGGCCCTGTGACTTGCTCCTAATCCATAGATTAAAGCAAAAGTGACAGAATAAACATGATGACATGT
>NW_021886313.1:0-1456 GCF_006229205.1 Suricata suricatta
CTTGCAACCCTTGGCTCAAGAGCCCACAGGTTGGGACCAGAAGAGAAGCTGTATTCTTAGCTCTCGGTTCTGAGTTCTGTCGCCAGGACATCCAGGAGAGGAAGAGACTGACTTGGGTTGCTTTCAACAGCCGTGGCCTGATGGACAGAGTCAACAGCAGGGAGAAGAGAGTCTAGTTCTGGAACAGCAGGAGTGGAGCCAGCAGATCTGTGCAGGGCAGTGGGTGGGCCGGACCATAACGAAAAGAATGGTGGGAAAGGAGGGTGGAGGGAGCCCCAGAAAGCAGAAATGACAGTGAGGCCAGAGCCCTGGGCTTGTGGACACCCAACAGGCAGCCTGATTTCTCTCTCATCAGCTTCACACAAAAGCCCATGAACTCTCCAGAAGGTTTCACCCATCTGGCATCCTCTCCTTACCCCCTCCCCCACCACTATGGTCCAAACTTGAGGCTTCTCTTGCCATAGCTACTCTGCAGCCTCTTGCTGGCCTGGGGAAACTTTCTCGAGCCATGTTCAGGGCACATCACGCCTGTGCTAACAGCCGTATGGTGGCCCCTCCTCCAAAGTGCTGGTCAGCTGGCCCTTGTCCACTTCAACCTCATCTCAGTTGTTTGTTTGGGCAGTTCAGGGTCTTACCACCCCTCCTTTCCACGCCTCAAACAAAGAAGCACATACCACGTCAGGGCCTTTGCATTCTCTCCTCCAGGAGGGCTCAGTCCCATGACCTCTTAGACCTTCCCTACGAGTTACCCCATCCAGACGCCCTTCCTCCCCACACCATTTATTATGCCTTCCTGATCATGTCTCGTGGTACTTTCTTTAACAGAAAATTGTCCAATAAGTCCTTGTTTAATGAATGCTTGCCCTCTGGAATGCCTGCCTTGTTCTCTGAGCCCAGAATAATGCTGGCATGGAGAAAAGTCCTCAAAAATAGTTGTTGAGAGAGTAAATGGATCCCCTAAGGTGACAGAGTAAGATCCTTTGAGAAATAGGAAGCCAGTCTAACTCATCAAGCGTTGCTGGTCCTTGTTGTTTCTATGGACGAGAGTTAATCTGTGGTTAGCACCTGATGCTGGGCGCCCGGAGCCAGCGCCATGGCCGCGTCCTGGGATGGAGACCCATGGGTCTGGGGGCAGGGGCAGGAAGCACCACGTCCTGAACTGTCTAAGCTCTGGTTCGTGATCTGTGCTGCCTCCATGATATGATGCTGCCCTACCTTCTTAATTCTCCGATCAACACCGTCATTTTCTTCTACCAATGCACAGTGCACATTTCTTCTCCCTCGAGGACCAGTCAAAATTCCCTCAGTCTGCTCTCATTTTGCCGTAGATGTCTGATGTGATGCCCACAGGTCTTTGCATGGTGACTAGAACTTTCCTTGCCCTTCTCTGTCTCTGTGCATTTGCCTTCCATCCTCTCTTCCACTCAATGCATCTTGACTCCAGCTTCCACTTGTG
>NW_021886314.1:0-674 GCF_006229205.1 Suricata suricatta
TGTTCTCAGCTCCCAGTTCCTGCTAATATTTGGTTTTTGACTCCAGTTTCTGGCACAGAACACCAAGAATCCTTGGAATTCCTGGTCCAAAGGAGCATCATTTGTTCTAACAAGGTGGCTCTTGGGGAGCTCCTGAATGGGGGCTGATCATAAAAGACCAAGCCGTGATTAGAACCTTGGAACTTTCAGGCCTGTCCCCCGACCTCTGAGGAGAGAGGAGGGGCTGAAATACGAATTGTATTCAGTCATACTTCCAGGACGAAGCCTCCATTAAAATCCCTAGCACACAAGTTTTGGGGAGCTTCCAGGCTGGTGAGCACATCTATGTGCTGGGCGGGCGGACCAGAGACTCCACAGGGACAGAAGCTGCTCTCAGGACCCTTCCAGACCTTGCCCTGTGTCTCTCTCTTCATCTGGCTGTTCATCTGTTCCCTCTAAAATCTCCTTTGTTAATAATCTGCAATAGTAAGTCAACTGTTTTCCTGGGTCCTGCAAATTTCTCTAGCAAATTATTGCATCCGAGAAGGAATTTGTGGCAACTTCCAATTTGTAACACTTTGGACAAAAATTGTGGAGACCCTGGGGACCTACTACCTGTGACTGGTGTCTGAGGTGAGGGACAGCCCTGTGGGACTGAGCCCTCAGCTTCGGGGGCAGGTTCAGATCCAGGCAGG
>NW_021886315.1:0-674 GCF_006229205.1 Suricata suricatta
AAAATCTAGTTTGTCTGGTATAAGTATGGCTACTCCAACTTGCTTTTGATGTCCAGTAACATGATGGATGGTTCTCCATCCCCTCATTTTCAATCTGAAGGTGCCCTTAGGTCTAAATGGGTCTCTTGTAGACAACATATACATGGATTTTGTTTTATTATCCATTCTGATACCCTATGTCTTTTGATTGGATCATTTAGTTCATTTATATTCAGTGTTATTACTGAAAGATATGGATTTAGTGTCATTGTATTATCTATAGTTTTCATGTTTGTGGCAATGTCTCCGGTCCTTTGTAGTCTTTGCAGCATTCCACTCAGAGTCTTCCTTATGATCTCATGTAGGGCTGGTTTAGTGGTCATGAACTCCTACAGTTCTTGTTTGTCTGGGAAAGCAATTATCTCTCTTTATGTTCTGAATAACAGCCTTGACAGATAAAGAATTTTTGGCTGCATATTTTTCATATTCAGTACATTGTATATTTCTTGCCACTCTCTTCTGGCCTGCCAAGCTTCTGTGGTCAGGTCTGCTACTACCCTTATGTGTCTACCCTTGTAGGTTAAGGCCTGTTTGTCTCTAGCTGTTTTCAGAATTCTCTCTTTATCTTTGTCTTTTGCCAGTTCCACTATGTTGTGGAGAAGACCTATTCTTGTTATGTCTGAAGGGAGGTCCCT
>NW_021886316.1:0-674 GCF_006229205.1 Suricata suricatta
AATGCCACCATTTTAGATTTTAGATTTAATATACACAATTCTAGATTTTAAAATCTAAAATTAGATTTTAAGTTTTGAGGGAGCACTCCACTCATAGGTATCAATTTCTTTTCAAACAGAATTGGTTAAATTATGTTGTTTTAAAAAGCAATACAAAAATCTCTATATTTTAAAAATTAATAGACTTTACTTTTTAGAAAAATTTCAGATTTACAGAAGAATGGAACAGAATATATAGAAAGTTCTTGTATGTCCCCATCCCCTGCCCAGAATTTACCTTATCACTAACATCTTCCCTCAGTGTTATATACTTATTATAATTGATGAAATAATATTCATATATTATTAACTAAAATCTATAGTTCATATGAGAATTCAAATTTTAATTTGTATAGTTCTCTGGGTCTTGAAAAGTATATAATGTCATATATCTGCTATCACAGAATCATACGGAATATTTTCACTGCCCTAAAAACCCCCTGTGTTTCACCTTTTCATCTTCTTGCCCTCCATTCAAGTTCCTGACAACCACTGATCTTTTTACTGTCTCTATAGTTTTGCCTTTTCCAGAAGGTCACATAATTGGAATCATACAGAATGTAGCCTTTTCAGATTGTCTTCATTCATTTAGCAATATGCATTTAAAGTTTCTCTTGTGTCTTTTATGGCTTGAT
>NW_021886317.1:0-674 GCF_006229205.1 Suricata suricatta
GGGACAATTTTAAATTTAATTTCAAAATTTTTATTAGAATATCAACTCATGTACCTAATTTAAAAGAATAAAATATTGTTTCAAGGCTTATAATGGAAACAGCATTTTCCTAATTCACTACTGCCATCTCCCTGGAAGAAAAGGTTCCCAACATGTTTATCTATTCTGGTTACTATTTCTAAATAATAATTCTTTACTGCTATTTCTTGATTATCTTTAAAATATATCTACTGGTTCCCTATTATAGAAAATTATTTAGCTTACATGAAATACCGACTTTTCCTTCCCACAGGTCTAAATATGTTTCCTTCCTTTCTCTCAATACCAAAATATTTGAAAATATAAGTATCTAATTTTCACATGAGTATAATAATATAAGTATTATTTATAGATAAATGTCAGGGTCATTTACAGTTACATACATTTTTATTTTTTCTCCAGAATATATTTATTTTATTTTAAAAGATTTTCTTGTTTTTTTCCCCACTTATTAATTTCTCCTCAAATTATCCAACAGATTTCCTAAATGCCTATCAAACTATTCCAACAATATAAGCCAAGAAGTTCACTTTTCCTTAGAGGTATCATCTGTGGAACAGTCTAAAAATCCACTCCAATCAGTATTAATTGTCAATTAGACCAGCAGCAAAGGTTTCATCTTGGAACTAGGGTTC
>NW_021886318.1:0-674 GCF_006229205.1 Suricata suricatta
TCCTGTAGATATAACAAAAATCATGGCATTTTTTCGCATGCGGAAACCAGGGCTGTGCGGTATGCAAACTGCATCTCGATAGAGCTGCCCCGAACAGGACCGCAGGACCGGGGCCAATGTCCACGGCAACTTCATGCATAAGAACTCACAACCCAGAACCTCCTCACTGTCTTCCCGCGGGTGAATGGTCCCACGGGCTGTGGGCACCCAACGGTGCAGATGAATCTCACGGGAATCGTGCCGAGTGAAAAAAAAAAAAACCCAAAGGTTACGTGTCACAGGGCTCATGGTTACGTGACATAGGGCTCATGGTATGACATTCTTGGAATGACAAAGTGAAAGAGATGGAGAAGAGATTGCCAGGGACAAGGGAGAGGGGGGTGGGCGGGACTGATGGGGCTGTATCAGGACGAGGCATCAGCAGGTGACGAAGCATGTCGGCATTGTGCCGATGCCCCAGGAGATGACCCTGTGATGTGGCACCACTGTTGTGCAAGAGGAGAACTGAGGCAAGAGTCTTGGGGCCCTCTCTGTGTTATTTCTTAAAACTGTACGTGGATTTGTCATCGTCTCAAAAAATCGCTTTTTTATAATTTTAATTAGGAGTGATTATTTTAAGAACTTGCCAGCTTGGGTTCATAGGTTCCCGTCCAAATGTGGCAGTCCGTGTAGCC
>NW_021886319.1:0-674 GCF_006229205.1 Suricata suricatta
GTAGGTACACTGGCCACTGGATAAGGTAATTGCCAGGTGCCATTGGTTTGAAGCCACAGTCCAAGTTCAAAGATGTTAAAATGTGAGAATGATGCATATCTTAAAATCAATGAAATACAGTACCTTAAATGGAGGGGGATAACTTTAAAACATTAAAGTATTATTATAGATATTATCCACATCATGTTTTTGGTATCTTACATTCCTCAGTTTCCATAAATATAAGATGACCCATATGGAGGTACAATTCCCACTAGACACCTAATATTAGCTGTTGTCCACCAACTTCCTAAATGCGGAGAGTAAACAGAATAAGTCACTGGAGCACACTGACCAAAGACAATTATTTTAAGGGTAAGAAAGACACAAGGGAACCATGTGATGTTTGTCATACTGCCAAATTCATCACTGTGTTATCTAATACCGAAGAATAGCTGCTAATTTTATGAGTTGGGAAAACAGAAAGCTCTCTAGAAAATTTTAATTCAGGAATTCTGTTACAAAGATGTTGAAAGGGTTGAGTAGCACAGTAAAATAATGCAGCCCAGAGATCAGGAAGAAGATAACACCCCTGGGCTAAACCCAGTAACCCACAGGAGCCACTAACAGTTTTGAGCCACCACGTGCTGCTGCAGAGCAGGACAGTCCCCTCTAAAGGCCCCGTTATCACCCAC
>NW_021886320.1:0-674 GCF_006229205.1 Suricata suricatta
GCATCTGGCCCAGGAGCGCCAAGTTGTCCCTGCTCAGCTGCGCCTGGTTCCGAGGCAGGGCACAGCCCCGGGCGCCCCCAGGGCGGCAGGTGAGCAGCACCAGGGCGGCCAGCAGAGGGCGCAGGAGAGCCATGGGGAAGCCGAGGGTGCGCTGGTGGGCTCAGCGGGGCGTCTGTCTGCTGAACCTGGGAGCCAGGGTGTCTGAGGACCTTCTTGAAGCACGACTTTTATATAGGGAACTCAGACGTTTTCATTTTCTGAACATTCCTCTCCACTTTTACTTCCTTTTTTTGTTTTCATTTAGGTATTTTCTATATTGTCTAAGAAGATGCTATCAATAAAGAATTAATTGTACAGAAGATGCTTATTTTCCCAGGAAACTTCATATGTGTCCATCCCAGTGGATACGTATCAATCAAATGAGAAACATCATTGTCCTAAAGACTGGTGTGATGTAGGCCTGTAAGTACTCATAACATACCTGCTCACATATATGTTTTAATATGTAGACATTGCTCTTCTTTGTGTTAGGAATAAAATTTGGCCTTAACTATGGATTGTTTTTACTTTCCCTACTCTACACAAGGAGACAGGTTCTTCGGCCTTCTGGGTTTCTGTATTTTTAGGTACTGACCAGAGTCCAGCTCCAGCAGGTCCAGGGGTCCCCGAAGGAT
>NW_021886321.1:0-674 GCF_006229205.1 Suricata suricatta
CCTGAGAAATTATTATAGCTCTGACGACTCTAAGGAGACATGATAACTAAATGTAATATGATATCACATAATAGAAAAAAGGACATTAGGTTAAAACTACAGAAATCTGAAAGCGTATGAACTTTAACTTATAATATAGAAATATTGATTCATTAATTATGACAAATGTACCGTACTAAAGTTAGCTTGCTGGAGTCCAGCTCCAGCAGGTCCAGGCCTCCCTGAAGGATGGATGGTGTCCCTGAAAGGGAGAGGAATGAGGGAGCCACAAGTTTCTTTCTAATCGCCAGGCAGGCATCTCGGCACTGATCTGAGAGTCTGCTTTATTTATGGAAAAAAAAAATGTATGGGGCCCAGCACAGAAGTGGCATTTGCCTTAGACAATGATTTCTGATGACAAATTTCTTCACCATGTAAAAATTTCCCAGAACATAGATTGATAGAAGACTCATGCATAATCTTTATCAATAGTGGTTGATGTAGGTGACTTAGATGCTTATCACATGGGGAAGGAAGGTATCTTCAGCATTCAAATACAAGGCAATGTTTTTAGCATAGTATAAGCAAAGGTTAGTCCTTTGTGAGCAGGGGTCAATAGCCTGTTTTCTTGAGAGGAAGAAAAACGAATTTCTCAAGAAATGTAATATTTGCTCCCATAATCACAAAAGAAGAAA
>NW_021886322.1:0-674 GCF_006229205.1 Suricata suricatta
TCCGGCTTCAACTCGGGTCAAGATCTCATGGTTCGTGGGTTCGAGCCCAGCGTTGGGCTCTGTGCTGACAGCTAGCTCGGAGCCTGGAGCCTGCTTCAGATTCTGTGTCTCCCTCTCTCTCTGACCCTCCCCTGCTCGCGCTGTCTCTGTCTCTCAAAAATAAAATAAAAACCATAAAAAAAATTTAAATCGCAACTATTCTATTGTTGACTCATTTCAATGCACAAACTTTAGGGCGCGTAATCACCCTTCCATTGTCCTCGTGTTTGTTAACCCGTGTCAAAACGCACTGACACTGTTAGTCCTTGACAAGCTCTGCGGGTGAAGGTCCGCGTCAGGGAGGCAAGACAATGCACAAGTCGTGTAACTGAAGGCCTCCGGGGTAGCCTGACTCTGAGGCCCCGTCCGTGTATCCCTTGTGGGCTGTCTCTCCCCGCGCACACGCTTCCGGACGCTCTGTGGGACGGAGCGTGTTCCCATCGATTGCCACTCTTCGTTTTCTCTCGTTCTGTTCCCCCTTTCTCCCTTCCTTCCTTTCTTTATTTCCTTTTCTCAGTGATTTTTTTTTCTTAATTCCAATATGGTCAACACACATGTAATTCATTTCAGGTGTGCGATATAGTGACTAACAGTTCCATGCAGCACGCATGCTCATCACAGTGCGCTTCTCAGTC
>NW_021886323.1:0-674 GCF_006229205.1 Suricata suricatta
TGTGTGTGTGTGTGTGTGTGTGTATGTGTGTGTGTGTATGTGTATTTAGATGTAGGTATAAGTAGATATAAGTATGAGTATATCTATATCCCCGTGTGTGTGTATACATATAAGCGTGCGTGCGTGCACACACACACACACACACACACACACACACACACACACACATATAGAAGAACCTTTCTAGCTAAGACCTCAGAGTAGGTCTTTTTGAACCAGGAAGATAATATGTAAGCTGATGGAAAGGGAATGTTCTTATTAAATGCTCAAAAATTTAAATAAAATTTAGCAGTTCCACACACATAATAAAATTCTGATCAGTATATTGGTTTAGGTTGAGAATGAGTCTGTAAACTTTCTACTAATAGATTATGTTAGAGTGTTACTACATTCCAAATATGTTAAGTGATTCTAATTTATCACCACTGCAGCTGCTCCACCTGGACCTTGTAATGGGATTAGAATCTCACTTGATTTTTTTTTTTTTTGTAAGAGTCAACTGTAAGTAAAATCACAGTAACCCTGAATGCTGAGATGTATATTTTAGTGTGGGTAAGCATGAGATATTTAATAAAGGAAGAGCATGGAGCAGTTGTGGGGGTCCAGGCCAGAACTAAAGAATTCTTAGCAGGAATAAACTGCCTCAGCCACATGCAAGTAACTCAACAGCAACA
>NW_021886324.1:0-3666 GCF_006229205.1 Suricata suricatta
TATCAATAATCCTTGTAAAATTATAAAATATGATAGGAAACAATAAACAATGGAAGAAAGGGAGTGAGAGAGGTGGGTGGGATGGAGAAAGGAAGAGAGGAAGGGCGAGATGGAGGGAGGGACGGAGGGGGAAAGGAATGGAAAGCATGAGAAGAAAATGGAGAACTTTGGGCCCAAGTTTTTATAAAATCTCAGACCAAAGATATTGGGACTCTAAAGCCATTTGTATCCTGCAGATCTGTAAGGAGCTGCACGCCCTTGAGCTCAGTTGAGGGGCTGTGCAAAGGGCCAGAGAGATGGGACACAGGCTCAGAACTTACTCATGTAGGGTGAAAAGTGAGACCCTAATTTGAGCCAAGAGAAGTCTGAATCCTGAATTTTAGTTATTCTATTTTCAGTTCAATATTTCCATTTATGTTAAATTAGCCAATTAACTAACTGTAGGTTCTCTCAAGAAAATTTAGTTCCAGGGCACCTGGGTGGCTCAGTCAGTTGAGCATCTGACTTTGGCTCAGATCATGATCCCGAGGTTCACTGAGTTCAAGCCCCCTATCGGTCTCCAGCCCCACACTCGGCTTGCTACTGTCTGTACTGAACCTGCTTTGCATCCACTATCTTCTTCTCTCTGCCCCTATCATGTTCACATTCTCTGTCTCTCTCTCAAGAATTAAACAAACAAACAAACAAACAAAGGAAGAAAAGAAAATTCAGTTCCATCCAACGGTTTGAGAAGTCCGCTCAGGGTTGCCTGCTCCTAGTCCTGTCGTTCACCCTCCAGCAGAGGAAAGAGAGGGGTGGGGGGCGTGCGATTCCCTTAGAAACTGAGCGTGCGTCACCATAAGGAGGGAAGGGGTTTCTGTGGCTACGGGTCTACTGCATGTCCAGCTACTGAAACTCTTCCAGATTTTTCGCTGAGTGCGGCGAATGCCTGATGCTTACTCGGTCAGGGGGCACATCGGACGTTCTATGGGTGTCCATGAGGCTCTGCACCGCTCCTTGGCCTGAGAAATTTCCTAAGACCCAGCTCTGCTCCGTATCATGTAGACTTTAGCTGGGGATCCATACCTCACCCTCACAAAGGGTCAAGTCTCCCAACACTCAGCCCCCCAGTTTGCCCCTAGTATGCTTAATTTTATGTTATCATCTTAACTAGGCTATGGTGCCCAGTTGTGTGGTCCAGTCCCAGTTCAGATATTGTCCTGAAGGTAGTTTCTCGTGTGATTAGCATTTAACTTTGTATACCTTGTATAATACACATTACTCTCCATAATGAGTGAGGGGGCCTGGTCCAATCAGTTGAAGGCTTTAAGAAGCAAGACTGAGGTTTCCCAAAGGAGAAGAGATTCTTCCTTAAGATGCAACAGTAGAAACTCGGCCTGACTTTCCAGCCCACAGATTCCCCACTCAAGGCTGCACTATCAACACTGCCGTGAATTTCCAGCCTGCCAGCCTGCTCTACAGATTCTGGACTCATCAAGCCCCACACCCTTCAATTCTCAGAATCTCTCTCTTCATGATATCTCACTGGTTGTGTTTCTCTGAAGGATCCTGATGGAAAACACTCTTCACATCCCTCAGGTGCCACCACTTCTGCCTCTAAGAATGCCAGGCATGGCACTCGGTTCTGCCTCCATACCATCCTTCCCTTAGACCATTCTTGTTACTTCTCTTACTTTTCAAAACTCATGGGGTAGGACTCAACTGCTGGGCTACATACATGGGAAATCTAGGCAAGACAGTGTGGGACATGACTGTACTCTCCATGTCTCTCCCCTTGGGAAAAAAATTTAAGGGAAAATCCAATTGTATATCCTTTTTTTTCCCTTTAGTTTATTTAATTTTTTGAGGGAAAGCATAAGCCCGGGAGGGGCAGAGAGAGAGGGAATACCAAGCAGGCTCCACACTGTCAGTGTAGAGCCTGATGTAGGGCCAAACCCAGGAACCCTGCGATCATGACCTGAGCCTAAGTCAGATGCTTAACCTACTGAGCCCCCCAGGTGCCCCTGATGTTCTGGAATTACAAGCCCCCTGACTGCCTCTCACCCTCGCTGACCACGCCTCATGGCAGAATCAACAAAATGGGTATCTCCAGGACTCTGAGGACTTACCCTACAGCTTTCTGAGGGAACATTTCATCAGTTTTTTTCAATTTCTTTTAAAACCTTCAGAGAAATATGGCATTGTTTCTCACGATTGGTCCATTTGCACTTTACTATAAAATATTCTCATCACAAATTCGATCTTTCTGAAACTCCCTCCCGCCCTTGCTTGAGACACACCAGCCACGAAAGGGCAGAGCACCAAAGTCTCTCAGGTGTCCTACAGCCACAGAGCAAACAGTCCCTGCGGCATGTCTTTATCCACAGGGTAGATCTAGGCTTTACTTCCAGTTCTTGTATTTTTTTATCATGCATTTTTGGCATTAATTTTGAGTTTTAAATTTGCATTAAAATATTATTTTATCTGAGCTACTGATATGGGTGATATATATATCCATAAACATATATCTCCATACATAGCTCCTTAAGCTTTGTGCCTGGGGCAAGGACCGCACAGCCTCACTCTGGTCCTGTTCCTGCATAAAGGACTTCTAATACCTCACCCTTTCACATCTTCACTGTGGAGACAATATTAGCCCCGCGAATATTGTAATTGATATCTAAAGATGCACAGGTGTATAAGTACAACCAGGGATGAAATTTTCTAATGTTAAACTCCCAGATCTCCAATGTTCCATATTCCTGATAGGAAAGAGAACCCCAGGGGCCAGGATCCTATCAGAGATGGAATCTGGGGTTGACATGGAAGGGTTGATGGCTTCTTGCTCAGTAGCGAGGAGGCACTGGGTCCTCCTGAGGGGAGAAAGGACTCAACACAAAGATCAAACAGGAGGCCTGGGGAGGGAGCAATAGGAGAGGGGGTGTGGTAAGAAACGCAGTCAGACAGTAGCCAGGGCTCAGGTCACAGCACGCTGGAATGACCCAGAGAGTTCATGAAAAATCCAGGTGGCCATGACCATCCAGACCAGTGTCATTAGAACCTCCAGGGTGCGAATCCAGGCATCAATAGTTTTTAACGTTCCCCAGGGGATTCCAATCACAGTGGCCAAAGATGAGAACAATGGGTGTAGACCTAGGAGGATGTGACAAGGTGTTTGTAACTGCAATGCGAAATATTCGAAGAGTTTTAAACAGGGAATTCATTACATATATTTTCTTCCTTCCTTCCTTCCTTCCTTCCTTCCTTCCTTCCTTCCTTCCTTTCTATAAGATTACATTGGTTACAAAAGAGAATCATCCAAAAGTCCTGCTGCTCATCCACCACCTTTCTGTGCATTTGCTTCCCCAGTAAGTGAGGCTGACCACTGAGCATCAATATATACTAAAAAATAGAGCCGGAGGTAGAGAGACAGAAAGGGGGCAGGTGGACCAAATGTTTCTACAGGGGTAATAAGTATACAGGAGGGTTCTTTTACTG
The DNA here is from genome assembly GCF_006229205.1 of Suricata suricatta. Classification (NCBI taxonomy): domain Eukaryota; kingdom Metazoa; phylum Chordata; class Mammalia; order Carnivora; family Herpestidae; genus Suricata; species Suricata suricatta. The sequence continues at coordinate 3,478 of NW_021886324.1, forward strand.
CCCTACATAAATTCTCTGTAAGACTTATAAGTCACTTATTTAAAAATTATTTGACTGCTCTATACCTGCCCCTTTTTTCTCTTCCAACATTTCCATGACTTTTTGTCTAGAAACAGTAAATCTGACCTGGCTTGTAATATCCTTTATTTTTTTAATAGTTTATTGTCAAATGGTTTCCATATAACACCC
>NW_021886325.1:0-1456 GCF_006229205.1 Suricata suricatta
CTTGCAACCCTTGGCTCAAGAGCCCACAGGTTGGGACCAGAAGAGAAGCTGTATTCTTAGCTCTCGGTTCTGAGTTCTGTCGCCAGGACATCCAGGAGAGGAAGAGACTGACTTGGGTTGTTTTCAACAGCCGTGGCCTGATGGACAGAGTCAACAGCAGGGAGAAGAGAGTCTAGTTCTGGAACAGCAGGAGTGGAGCCAGCAGATCTGTGCAGGGCAGTGGGTGGGCCGGACCATAACGAAAAGAATGGTGGGAAAGGAGGGTGGAGGGAGCCCCAGAAAGCAGAAATGACAGTGAGGCCAGAGCCCTGGGCTTGTGGACACCCAACAGGCAGCCTGATTTCTCTCTCATCAGCTTCACACAAAAGCCCATGAACTCTCCAGAAGGTTTCACCCATCTGGCATCCTCTCCTTACCCCCTCCCCCACCACTATGGTCCAAACTTGAGGCTTCTCTTGCCATAGCTACTCTGCAGCCTCTTGCTGGCCTGGGGGAACTTTCTCGAGCCATGTTCAGGGCACATCACGCCTGTGCTAACAGCCGTATGGTGGCCCCTCCTCCAAAGTGCTGGTCAGCTGGCCCTTGTCCACTTCAACCTCATCTCAGTTGTTTGTTTGGGCAGTTCAGGGTCTTACCACCCCTCCTTTCCACGCCTCAAACAAAGAAGCACATACCACGTCAGGGCCTTTGCATTCTCTCCTCCAGGAGGGCTCAGTCCCATGACCTCTTAGACCTTCCCTATGAGTTACCCCATCCAGACGCCCTTTCTCCCCACACCACTTATTATGCCTTCCTGATCAGGTCTCGTGGTACTTTCTTTAACAGAAAATTGTCCAATAAGTCCTTGTTTAATGAATGCTTGCCCTCTGGAATGCCTGCCTTGTTCTCTGAGCCCAGAATAATGCTGGCATGGAGAAAAGTCCTCAAAAATAGTTGTTGAGAGAGTAAATGGATCCCCTAAGGTGACAGAGTAAGATCCTTTGAGAAATAGGAAGCCAGTCTAACTCATCAAGCGTTGCTGGTCCTTGTTGTTTCTATGGACGAGAGTTAATCTGTGGTTAGCACCTGATGCTGGGCGCCCGGAGCCAGCGCCATGGCCGCGTCCTGGGATGGAGACCCATGGGTCTGGGGGCAGGGGCAGGAAGCACCACGTCCTGAACTGTCTAAGCTCTGGTTCGTGATCTGTGCTGCCTCCATGATATGATGCTGCCCTACCTTCTTAATTCTCTGATCAACACCGTCATTTTCTTCTACCAATGCACAGTGCACATTTCTTCTCCCTTGAGGACCAGTCAAAATTCCCTCAGTCTGCTCTCATTTTGCCGTAGATGTCTGATGTGATGCCCACAGGTCTTTGCATGGTGACTAGAACTTTCCTTGCCCTTCTCTGTCTCTGTGCATTTGCCTTCCATCCTCTCTTCCACTCAATGCATCTTGACTCCAGCTTCCACTTGTG
>NW_021886326.1:0-674 GCF_006229205.1 Suricata suricatta
TGGCAAGGTCTCATGGCTGCCCCCCTAAATCAGATACTTAATTGTATGTATGTGTACCTCTATATATTAGAGCCAGCACATGTATACTATAGGGTGTGTGTATGTGTGTGTGTGTCTAATTCCCTGAAGAGAACGGTGAGGAATCCATCGCTTTAAGATCGGCATAATCAGGATGAATTGGCAAGGAACCACTACTCCTCACCCATGGTTCCTATGGACATTCCGTAAGTCTTGTTGCAAAACAAACAAACAAAAACCCAAACTACTTTAAATTTTACTATTCTTTGTCTGACTGAAATAAAACTGCAATACATACCTTCCTCAGTAATGGGTGAGGGAGAAATAGGATTGTGTAGAAAGAATACCCAGTAATGAGATGAACGAATCTGGTATTTTAGACACTAAACTAAGGAGATCTTCTTGGATCATGATTCTTAGGGAATTTCCCGTTGTCTGTGTCTCTCTGCTCTCTGCTTTCTGACACACACACACACACACACACACACACACACACACACACCCTGGGTGAAGGCACGTGACATTGCCTGTTTTCGTCTGTTTTCACCTCCGTTCACTCAGGAGAGCAGAGAAGCAGAGGCTAGAGGTGTCTGAAAGGGCAAGGATGCCATTGGGACCCGGGAGGAGGCGCTGATGTCCCGGGCGCAGTGTCCACC
>NW_021886327.1:0-674 GCF_006229205.1 Suricata suricatta
GGAATATAAATTATATTGTCCATGTATGTAAGAAATAAAACCATAATAACATTATTTATTCTTTTACATTATTATAGCTGGATGTAGATACTTATTTAGATATAAAGATACAAATGGCACGAATAATGCTTGAAAAAATACACACTCTATGCAGACATTTACATATCTAGTACTATGAAACATAAATGTGAAATTTATTAGAGAAAACAAACAGGCAAGGCATCCTAAAGAAAGATATGTTTAACCCTGGCATTGATGCTGCAGGGGGAGTGATCCAGGAGAGGGAACTATACCCCATAACACCACAAATTTGTAGGAAAGTTGGAAGGGGTTGCATGGAACATCTAGGCAAATAATAGATCACAATGAAAGCAAAAGCCTTGTTAGATAGAGGGAACTTTGGGAGCACATCAGCTGCTGTTAATATCTACTTCTCTTGGGGCTGGCTAAAGACCTGCTAAGCTAACGCCCATAAGAAGGAAGCAAGCTCTCACTCAGGGCTATCCAGATCCTCTCTACTGACACCAAACTGATAGTGGCAGTCATCACTGGAGAAAGATGAGGAGTAATACATGGGGAAGTATGTGAAGATAACTTGGCTTTGTATATTATGTATTTTCTGTGGTTGTAATTTGTTTACCAGAACATTATTATAAAATAAGACATTGCTCTTG
>NW_021886328.1:0-674 GCF_006229205.1 Suricata suricatta
CTCCACTACCACTGTCCCAAAAATCCTCAGCATTTTTTGGTTCCATGACAGGGAGATCTATTTTGAAGCCTGCCTCACACAAGTGTTTCTCATCCATTCACTATGCAGCATGGCCTCAGGGTTTATCTTGGCCATGGCCTTTGACCGGTATGTGGCAATCTGTGATCCTCTGAGACATTCTATCATCTTGACACATAGAATCATCAAGAACTTGGGGCTGGCTATTGTCCTCCGTGGAGTTTTGCTCTTCAGTCCTCAACCCTTCATGCTTCAGTGGCTTCCTTACTGCAGAACTAGTATCATCCCTCACACTTACTGTGAATTTATGGCTCTGATCAAGCTACCTTGTGCGGAGACAAGGATCTGCAGAATCTACAGCCTCACTGCTGCCTTCCTCACAGGCAGTTTGGATTTCATATTAATCCTATGTTCCTATGTTATCATCCTTTACACTGTCTTCGGTCTTCCATCCAAAGCCACTCGACTCAAGACCTTGAGCACTTGTGAATCCCATGTGTGTGTGATCTTAGCAGCCTATGCTCCAGCCTTTTTCTCCTTCCTCACTTACAGGTTTGGTTGCCATATGGCTCCTCATATTCACATTTTTGTGGCTAACATCTACATCCTTGTTCCACCCATGGTGAATCCAATGATCTATGGCATAAGAACCAAGA
>NW_021886329.1:0-674 GCF_006229205.1 Suricata suricatta
ATGAAAGATGTATCCACCAGAGTTCTAATTCCTCCACTTGAGGTCTATGTGAGGGGTGGGAAATATTAAGTGCTAAAAGAGCCCCGGGTAAGGGCAAGACCTATAGGATACTCATAATAAGTTTGTGTGGATGTGTGGTAAGGTTCTCAAATTTATGAGTCCATTTTATTAAAGAAGGAACCTTTTTATCATATGCCTATTGTTCCCTTATGTATTCTTGATAGTCCTATTTGTGTGTTGTGTTGGATCTTACACCATTTTATTTCTACAAATTTTTACATTTTATTTTTAATTATTGGTAAATGTATATTGTATTCTTGTTTTGGCAGGAATTATTTTCTGTGATCTAAAAATAATATTCTCTTTCAACAGTGTTAGATTTGCAAATTCTCTCATGAATCAGTCTCTGTACCTTTCTCATTTAGGTAAAATGAAATTGATGTTTAGTGTCTAATATAGATGTCCAGCTAGCTGTTTTCTCTCTGAATGCAATTAAAATTACCTTTCATACATTCTAGGTTCCTCTGCAGGTTATAAATATAATATATACACACTGTGCAATTATCTATAGTTATGCCTTTTATAAATTTGTAGTGAAATTTTTCAGAATAAATACTTCATCCACTCTGGATATTTGAACACTTAGTATAGTGACATACATTAAGTAGTTGAAA
>NW_021886330.1:0-674 GCF_006229205.1 Suricata suricatta
TAGGGCAGGGACAGTAAAATCAGCAGAGTATAGAATATGGAGTCAGGAGATGAGCCTTGTTTTGTCACTTTCTTGGGTACGTTATTTGATCGTTTTGGTCTCCTAATTTCTCATCTATCCCATCTAAAACCTGATTGCATTTGAGCCTCACAAATTTTTACTTTTTTTTCACATGAGAGCATTTTCTAAATTTAAACTTATTCAGGTTTTATTTTCACAAGTGCTCTTTGTAACTCCTGATCACTAACTTAACCTTTTACCTTCTACCTTAAGAATTTCATTGTTCTTTGAGGAAAAATCTATGAAAAAAATGTCCTTTGTTTCAGCAGTGAATAAACTGCACAGAGAAAACAGTAGGCCTTTGAAAAAAAATTAGCTTTAATTTGTATAAATTTGAAAGCATAGGCCTACTTAAAGAAATTGCTATGCAAAAAGGAAAACTCGTAAGTAAGTGATACTGTTGCAACAAGCTTGAAGAAAAGGCAGGGGACACGTCATGGTGCGAAAGTCGAGATGCTACCAGGTACTCGTGCGATGGACCGGATTCTATTCCTAATCTGAGAGTGAGGGAGGCCTCTCTACTTTTTTCACTTACATCAAAGTTTGTTCTTTGTTAGATTCCATCGCTTTGTGTATTGATTGGCTCTAGCTGGTTTTTCATGCTCTTGACTAAT
>NW_021886331.1:0-674 GCF_006229205.1 Suricata suricatta
GGAGTGTCCCCAGGCTGGTCCCGGGGCCCGAGCCCACTCGGTGCAGCTGAGCTCACCCCACCGAAGCCCCTGCTGTGGTCCCGGGTCCCGCGGCGGACAACCGGGGCCGCGCCTGGGAGCCTGTCCCGGCCAGGGGCTCTGAGCACGGCTGCCCGCTGCTCATCGGATCAAAGCCCGAGGCCAGGCTCATCTCCAGGGCCCCTCCTCTGGCCCACGTTGAGGTATGACCGTCCCCGGTCTGCGGCTTCTGCCTGACCAGTCAGGGCCACGGGCAGACCGGGCCGTTCCACAAAGACAGCCAGGCGGTCTGTGTCACGTTTCACCACCATGAAGGTGAGCCTGAAAGGCACATGAGGCTCCTCCCAGGAGGGCCCGTGCCCACTCTGCTCCCCCAAAGTGTTCTTGGGGCTGGTGACGTAAACCACGGCAAATCCGGAGGCGGGAGCACGCTGGAGCCCCTGAAGCCGGTGCTGCGGCGCGACCGGCCCTCGCAAGAGGTCGCTGACACAGGTCAGGCTACGGGCCCCGTGTATGTGGGCATCTTTGCCACTTTTCTGGAAGTGATTCTCCGGAGGGCACCGAGCACACGTATTCAGGCACAACTTTGCTGAGTTGTATTCCTTAGGTACCCCCCACCCCACCACCGCAGCCGAGAAACGGAACATTTGCACGGC
>NW_021886332.1:0-674 GCF_006229205.1 Suricata suricatta
GACAGAGTTCCAACCAGGGAGAAGCAGGGAGAGAAGGAGACACAGAATCCAAAGCAGGCTCCAGGCCTGAGCCTGATGTGGGGCTTGAACCCACAAGCCATGAAAACACGACCTGAGCCAAAGTTGGATGCTTAACCAACTGAATCCACTGGTTTGAACATGAAAGGTAGGTGCACTCTTAAGGAAGTCCTTTGCTGTCTGGAGCCGCCAAGTTTTCTGGCTGCCTCAGGCAAGGATTATCACTCTCCTCTCCGGGGAGTAAACCAGTAAACAAGATTTGCATCTGGAGGCTGGAGATTGCCATTTCCTGGTCAAAATAATTTTGGCGACTGTCTTGCTGTGCTAGATGTAGATTTGGCCAAGGTGCACAAAAGATCAAAACCTTATTTCGGTATGCAGTGCTAGCTTCCCCTCCCCAGCGTTGCAGACGCAAGTCTGCACACTTCCCTTTGAAGCTGTGTCCGGAGTTTGCAGTTTCGGTTTTTCCTTTTCCCTAATATTCATGTGACTCTATTACCTGGTAACCGACCCGGGTCAGTTCTCCGCCCCAAATTCTATATAAGAGGAATTATTTTCTTAATAAGAGACAGAGGCTTGATCAGAAACCGTGTGCTGTCTTCACTCTCTGCGTCTCCCTCCTGCCCTGTTTTCTCTCCCTCCCTCAGGAAAAGAAC
>NW_021886333.1:0-674 GCF_006229205.1 Suricata suricatta
ATTTGTTGAGAAATTACTATTGCCAATCATTGCTCCGAGTTCTAACATGTTAGTTCATTTAATTCCTGAAACAGCCCTATGTTGTAGATAAAGTATTCCAGTTTTATAAATGAGGAAATGCAAGTATGGAGAGTTTTAGCAACTTTCCCACAATCACAGTTTGGGGGCGGGGGGATGAAGACATAGCTTAGTGAGATCAGACTGGTCTAGGATCTTTTCTCCAGCATTTCTAAGAAGCGTTTGCCTCTTCCTATAAACACTCTCCGGTTTTTCTACCACTTTCCAAATTCCACGTCCCCTCATAAGGCTGCCCTCCATCATCACAGCCTCTCTGCAGATCTTTGAGGAGGAATGGTTTCAAACAGTGAAAGCTAGAACATTGTTCTGTCCGGCACAGCTCATGTCAGTTTGGGAGTTTGAGCTCTTCCAGCAAAGAATCCCTATCGGGCTCCTCGCTGTCAGCAGAGCCTGCCTCAGATCCTCTGTCCCCCGCTCTCCTTGCCTCTCCCCTGCTAGCATGCACAGACGTCCCCCTTCTCTCTCAAAAATACAAAAATTTAAAAAATAAAAGTGTGTACTCTGCCCAAAACCACACCAGAAGGCATGGGAAGAGGGAACAAGATAAAAATTAATGTCCCTACCCTTTCAGGTGCTTCAATCTCGTCAAAGAACTC
>NW_021886334.1:0-674 GCF_006229205.1 Suricata suricatta
GAATCTCACAGGGACTCTAAAGGTGTTTTGTGGGGTTTCTGGTTGGGGAGAGTTGAGGAGGTTCATGTGCTGAGTGAAAGCAAAGAAATTGAACAGCCAAGACAAAAACATTTGAAGTGGTACATATATAAGCATTCTTGCTTTCATCTCTCTAGTTTCAGGAGAAACTCCCTTACTTTTTTACAGAAAGTATTCTTTTGCCCATGATCTGGTTTCTAAAAACTTCCATCTAGTCAGCTGTCTTGATCTACCATTTAGCGTGTCCTTCCCTGCATCTTTAACATTGGTTTGGTTTGGCTTGGTTTGGTTTGGTTTGGTTTGGTTTTCTTCAGCATTTACTGTGGCTGCTTCCTAGACTTTCATCTCCTCAAAATCTTCTTCCAGCTCCATCCCCATCTCCTTGTCTAGCTACTATCCTATCTACATACTTCCAGCTTCAGTTGAAGTTTCCCTTAGTTCTTGTTTTCCTTAAACTCTCCTCCAGTTCTCTCCACCGTCCAATCCGTGCTCTGCTTTGCTCAAAGAGTTATAGATGCTGGCAAGGGTGTGGAGAGACGGGCACCCTCCTACACCGTTGGTGGCAATGTAAACTGGTGCAGCCGTTCTGGAATACAGTGTGGAGGTTCCTCAAAAAACTATCCATAGAACTCCCTTATGACCCAGCAATAGCACTG
>NW_021886335.1:0-674 GCF_006229205.1 Suricata suricatta
GCACCTGGGTGACTCAGTTGGTTAGGCGTCCGACTTCAGCTCAGGTCATGACCTCAGGGTTTGTGGGTTCAAGACCAACATCGGGTTGTGTGCTGACAGCTCAGAGCCTGAAATCTGTTTCAGATTCTGTGTCTCTCTCTCTGCCCTTCCCCCTCTCAGTCTCTGTCTCTGTCTCAAAAATAAATAAACAAAAAAAAAACCCCTAAAAAATAGAGACTAATCTTGCTCAAGAGAAGTACGTAGGTGCATTGTACAGTCACAAGACTCAGAAAACTCAAAAGATTTGAAAAATAGGTCAGATCAATATTTATTTATGTATATATAAATAATATATATTAACTAATATTATGTATGTAATGTATTAACTAATAAAATATATAATATATAACTAATAATATATTATTAATATGTACTAACCCTAATAGGTTGAAAAATAAGACTTTCATTCATATAGACTTTCAAAATGTTAAGTATAAGTGAAATAGCTTAGTTTATTCTTATATCTGAACCCTGAAATTCATTTTATTATCTTGGATTCTAATACATGTGTCTGTATTTGTGTATTTGTTGTAGAGAAGGATAAATATGGTATAACAGTAAGAAGTTCAATACATTATTGTATTATGTACTCTTCTCACAAATAATTGGTCTTTTGGGGGAGTGGCAAAGAAAAA
>NW_021886336.1:0-1456 GCF_006229205.1 Suricata suricatta
CTGTGCTGACACCTCAGAGTCTAGAGCCTGCTTTGGATTCTGTGTCTCCCACTCTCTCTGCCCTTCCCCTGCTTGCTTACTTTCTCTCTTTCTCTCTCTCTCAAAAAATGAATAAAACATTAAAAATTTTTTAAATAAAAAAGAAGTCTAGATTCTCAAAACTGCTCGGAAATCAGCACACTTGGAAGCTTATTAAAATTTTGAATTGCATGCTCTATACTAAGATGAAACCTCTGAGAAAAAAAAAAATTGAGGAATAAGGAGAAGACCAAAAGTGGAACTCTGGGAACCAGAAGTGACATTTATGGGACAGCTGTAGGAAAAACTGACCTCAAGACTTAATGTGAGAGGTGACAGGGTGCTGCCTTAGAGGGTCAAGGGAAGAAGTTCAAACACGAGGTCACATCAGCCAGGTCAGGAAAGGTATTGGAAGTATTTGCTGGCACTAGCAACTAGGAAGTCACTTATTATCTTGGGGAGAAGAGTTTTAGTGGCATGCCAGAGGAAGAATGCATGTCTTTATCCTCAAATACTTTGTAAGACCTGTCAAGGAAACTCCCTCTCTCTCTCCCTCTCTGTCTCTCTGTCTCTCTCTCCCGCCCTCTGTCTCTTTCATTTCATGTGTTGTGCCTAGGACCACACCTATATGTAAAAAGTGCTCGTTTTGCTGACTTTGCCACTGCCAAGGAGGGGGAGGGTGACACCATTCCCAACACTGCCATTGCGAAGTCAAGAATAAGACGGTGTGCATGTGAGATGAGATTCAGAAACATGGAGTAAGGAGGCCCAGCCCTCAGGTTCTGAGGAGGACAGGTTTTGTACAGGAGGAGGAGGCGGGCGGCCAGAGCGTCTTCCGCCCGCAGAGAGCTGGCCACGGGATGGCCCCCGGACGGTGACCCAGTCCGCTGAGACACAGAAGGAGACCACAGATAATCACGGCAGGTGTTCCCCTTTTCTGGAGAGGCAGGGGCCAAACACTGAAATGATGGTCCGCGGTCACGGAGAGCCCAGAGCCCACCCTGAAATGAGGTCCCTTCCTCTGCCTCCAGTCCCTTCTGGTCGGCTCCTACAACCGTGTTCTCAGTGGGTACAAACACCCTCCTACATCTTGGTGAGAAAATACACAGCTCCTCATGGCTTGTCAGTAGTGAGGGAGGCCTGTGAAAGCGACTTGCTCCCCAGCTCCGGGAGCACCGAGACTTCAAAAGGCGGACTACTTATACTGTCACCACTACAGCGGTCACTTCTACAGGATTTCTTTTTCCGAGACAGCCCTGGACGGACTGGCTTGGCTCACGCCTGAGGAGGAGGAGCGAGGAGGGCGCCGCAAAGACACTGACTCATCGTCATCTTGCCCTCCCTCGGGCCCTCAGCAGCCTCCCCTTGCCGAACTTCCTCCTCCTCTGAAGTTAAAGGTCAGCCTCTCATGCTCACGCCAAGGTTTTTTAAACACACG
>NW_021886337.1:0-674 GCF_006229205.1 Suricata suricatta
AGAACCTGAAACAGGCTCCAGGCTCTGAGCTGTCAGCACAGAACCCGATGCAGGGCTCGAACCCACAAACCATGAAGTCATGTCCTGAGCTGAAGTTGGACCCTTAACCAACTGAGCCACCCAGTTGCCCCAGAGTCTGTGTATATGTTAAAATGTATCCTTTCAGCCAGATGGAGGGCTGGAGTTAGTGCAATGAGCTCTGCCTTCTGTGCCAAAGCCCCCTTGTCAGGGGTTTGACCTCAGCGACAGAATTAAGGGTCACCACAGACCACCCTGCAAGCATTCTCCCTTTTTCACAAAACTGCTACTGTTGGTGAAATACTTAGCATCAGGGTCCTTGAGGGGCTGGTCCCTCAAATATGTTCCACTGGAGAACACCTCATCCATGACTTCAATGCAGTCATGATCTGACTGACCTGGTCCGACAGGCAGTAGGGTTGCAAGGTTTAGAGTCCACACTACTTCTAAATGAATATGCAGATTTTCACATAGCATTCCCTGATACCTGATCATCTGGACGTTGGTTAGCCAGTATTGTCCCATGTACTCCACTAATGTCAGTACTGAATGTGGCACTCGGACTGTCAGTTCTTGTCCCATAGTTAACTTGTCAGCTTCAGATACTAAGAGGGCCATAGCTGCAAATGCCCATATGCAGGGTAGCCACTCTTGGG
>NW_021886338.1:0-674 GCF_006229205.1 Suricata suricatta
GCGGAGCAGAGGACCACAGGATCCCCTGCAGCAGCTTCTGGGATGGTGGATGCTAAATAAAGGTTTATTGAATGAATACTCTTGAGTGAAATGATACATACGGTCTTGTTTAGCACAGTTTCCAAATCATTTGTGCTGTGACATACAAATGACAAGTATCCATTTACTGATTCTGTCAGGCATCAGGGCAGCTGGCTAGGATCTGTGGATCAGAACTGCGATTCTGTAACACTGGGCCATAAATGGCCTTCTCTACCAACCATTCCAACTTTAGAATACTTCATTTTCTGTGTGTTTCAACTGAAAAGGGCTGAGAAGCACAGGGGCACTGGAAATAAAAGTAGAGAAAATATCTTTTGAGGACTCTTCAAGGCATAAGACTACATAATTTTACTCACAGAAAGTGACAGGTTTTCCACTTTACATTTACTAATGGAATTGAGGTGATTCTCCTTAAAGTTTAAATTACAATAAGTAACCACACAAAGCTACAATCCTTTTCTAATTGAAATGCAAGTCACACCCAGCATCTTTTATCCAAAGAGCTCCCTCTGGTTTAGGGCATTTTATTTCTACAAGTCACCAGGCCACGGGAAGGGACTCTTCGTGACCCCTCTTCAGAACACAGTGGAGAGACAGATAAAACTTGTCAAACTCATTTTTATAATCCATCG
>NW_021886339.1:0-674 GCF_006229205.1 Suricata suricatta
AATAATGGATTTTATAATGGTGCTACCATCATCAGCTCTCTGTTTTGAAAATATCACTCGGGCTGCTATGTGGAGAATGTGCTGGAGGAAGATTGGTGTGTAGAAGACCAGTCAGTAGTAGTCCATTGTAGAAGCTTTTGCAAGAGATGGTAGCATAGATTAGGGCATGGCAGTGGAATAGGTAAGCAGTGGACATAGTTGAGAGATATTTGAGCTAGGATTCTGGTTTGGTGCCATTCACTAACATTAAGAACACTGGAGTAAGATCAGGTTTTAGGGGCAGATCATGACTTCAGTTTTGTACATGTTGAGACTGAAATGTCTCAGCTGTTCAGTTGGAGATTTAGACCTATTATCATACCTATTATTTGGAAGCTCAGAGAAGAGGTTTGATCTTGAGAGTCTTAGGGACTAGAAATGCTAGTCAAAGGCACGGGTCTAGATGAAGTTGCCCAAGAAGAAAACAAATTGTAAGAAAAGAAGGCGGTAGGGAGCACAGTCTCAAGACACTCTACCATGGAGCCTTCTAAAGGACAAAGACATAGCAAAGGAGGCAGAGATCAAAGACCAGAAAGGAAGGGTAGGGAAGTGGAGTGTCATGGAATTGAAGGGAAAAAGTGTTTTAAGCTGGAGAGACTGGCACATGCTGTCAGGCAGGCTGAACACTAAAAAAA
>NW_021886340.1:0-674 GCF_006229205.1 Suricata suricatta
TATGGCATATCAGTTTACAGCATGGTTTACTGAATAAGCCCACTCTTTATACCTACTATGAAAAAAAAAGATTTTTTTCAAACTATCACTGCTCATTGAGAGTACACCTGGTCATCCAAGAATTCTGCTAGAGATGTCCAAAAAATTTAATGTTTTCAAGCCTACTAACACAACATCTGATGTTTCGCCCATGGATCAAGGAGTAATTTCAACTTTCAAGTGTTATTTTAAGCAATGCATTCCTAAAGGGTATGGCTGCCATAGATAGGGAGTCCTCTGATGTATCTGGGCAAAGTCATATGAAAATTTTTTAGAAAAGATTCCCCGTCCTGGGTTCCATAAAGAACAGTTATGATTTGTTGGAAAAGGTAAAAATATCAACAAGAACAGGCGTTTGGAAGAAGTTGATTCCAGCCCTCATGTTTGACTTTGAGGAGCTCAAAACTTTAGTGGAGAAAATAACTGCACTTGTGGTGGAAATAGAGTAGTAGAATTAGAAGTGGAGCCTGCAGATATGACTGAATTGTCTTGTGATAAAACTTTAATGCATGAGGAGTTGCTTCTTAAGTATAAGCAAAGAAAGTAATTTGTTCAGATAGAATCTACTCTTGGTGAAGATGCTATGAAGACTGTTGAAATGATAGCAAAGAATTTAGATTATTACATGAACTTGG
>NW_021886341.1:0-674 GCF_006229205.1 Suricata suricatta
TCCTTAGCAAATATGAGACTTCCATCCCCTTGAGGTTTAATCCCTCTGGCTTCTAGTCTCATATCCAGGATTTTATTTCCACTCATATAGTTTGTCTTTGATGATTTGGTGATAACTTTGTAAATGACAGGCAAAGGACTGTTTTCCCGGATGGGCAGTTAGGGCAAATTGCTCTCTGCAGCCTTACTAGAAGGTGAAGGCTATCTTAAAATGTCCTTCATGGTCGAAAAGATAACTTGCTATTTTGGTAAGTGCCATCCATATGTTACGTCAGAGAAATGCCTGCCATTTATAGTCATCTAAATCAAAGGTCATAATTTTCCCTTATCTAACTAACTAGATAATCACCGAGAATCCAACTCCTTCCTTTCTCTTCCTTTTCCAGTAGAAACTCAGCCACACTGGCTTCCGGGAGGCCCAGAGCCAGGCCTAGTGCTGAGCCCTGCTCACTCCACTTGCCTGCTACAAACCGTTTACTGCTAAATTATCTCAGGTAACCCCCTCATCTTTGTTTCTAAATCTCCCCAAAGTGTACACGCCAATGGTTGTAGTATATTCAGACTTGTGCAACCATCATCACAATCAATTTTACAACATGTTCATCACCCAAAAAGAAACCCCTTCCTCCTTACCGTTACTCCCCACTTCCCCTCTACCCCCACCCTAGACAACCG
>NW_021886342.1:0-674 GCF_006229205.1 Suricata suricatta
CATGTACCATTCTTTCCTTTGCAGTACTCTATAGCATGCTTTGCTGTGACTAATGAATAATTTTGTGTTGGTGGATATAAATGATTATTCATTTATTTGTCAGATCTTTACTGAGCACTGTGTCCTGAGCTAAGCTTGGTAGAAATTAAGAGTAGGATCTTTGTTCTTAAATAAGCTCAGCCAAGTAGACATCATATTCTACGGACCTCGTTAAGTGAGCCTGCCACATATCGTATCTAGTGGAGATAATCGATGGTTTCGTATGGTACCTGGCAATAGAAATATGAAGGAAAATAAAAAGTGATTTGGGCGTGTTTGATGCCATCGTCATGCATTTTGCGTGGGTATTCTGCCATGACCTACAGTTTTCACGTATAGATGCTGGTGTTTCACTCGGCTTTCGTGTAAAGGACAGCAGGTGATGACTCCATGGGTGATGATGTAGAAGTTCTTGCTTCCTTCCTTTGGTAGATATTGGAAGTATTTGTGATGCTCAGGGTTGAGAGTGAGCAGGTTAGTCACCTCAGTGATGGGGCCACCCCATCTTTCTATGTAGGAGGCCACAGCCCTTGAGTCCTTTTCTTTTTCCCACGCACTGTATCAGATTGTGTCAGCTTTTCCATCAAAACATACACAAGGTGATAAAAGTGTTGATGTCTTATTGGGTGTGAGTG
>NW_021886343.1:0-674 GCF_006229205.1 Suricata suricatta
TCTGCCCCACTTCTGTTCCCTGCACACACATCTCTCTCCCTCAAAATAAATAAACTTTAAAATATTAAAATACATTTATTCTAGATACATCATACTTCTTCTTCCCTAATTATCATGATGAGAATTAAGAAGTGGTAGGTTAAATAAACAATGTTATACATATCAGTAGTATCAAAAATAACATAAATACCAACAGACATTTCAAATAAAGCAAATTCACTGAAATCTATTCACTTTCAAAATTGTAAAGACAATCACTGAACCTTTCTTTGATGATCTAGAGAGTTCAATAACCATGGTTCAGTTAATTTCCCAAGTGCATATAATGTGCTGGCCACCATCCTAGGCTGTATGGACACCAAGAGAAGCAACTTGGAACATTCCTCTGTTTCAGGTTCCTTATATTGTATAACAATTAGCATTGAATCATTGAGGAAGAAAAGTCTTGGCAATATGGATATTCTCATTATTAGTGTCTTGGATGCATTCATAATGGCTATGCTAGAACCATTTAAATGATCTTGCTGAAGTCAGTAAGTCGGTAAATACCAGTGTATAGAGGAAGCAGCCAAAATTCAGTCATTGGCCTTGGGGAAATCTTTCCCATCCTGCATTTCCATGGAGATACTCATTATATAATTTTAGAATTTATAGAACCCTTGGAGAACATCTAA
>NW_021886344.1:0-674 GCF_006229205.1 Suricata suricatta
TTTGATGGGGATTGCATTGAATGTGTAGATTGCTTTGGTTAATAATGACATTTTAACAATGTTTATTCTTCTAATCCATGAGCACGGAATGTTTTTCCATTTCTTTGTGTCTTCTTCAATTTCCTTCATAAGTCTTCAGGAAAGACTGTTTTGAGCAAAAGTCATCTTGCAGGGCCTTAGGCTCCATAATTTGTCCTGAATGGCCCCAATTATGGTATAACTCAGGATGTTCGGTCATTTGGCATCACCTATAGGGTCTCTGCATTCACAGATTAAACACTGTTACAGCTGCCTGTGAATTTAGGTTATTTTGGCAATGCTTTCTGCATTCTGCTCTCTCCAAGCCGCACTCGGCTACTTACATTACTCCTTTCTTTGTGCCCTATGGCTGAAAGAAATTTGGAGAACTCTGTTCCTTCTTCCTAGAAAGTCAGTGATGTGCCTCATGGTTAAAGACAATAAGCAGGAAAAAGCGCTCTCTTTCTTCTTAGATGTAAAAAAACAACAATCTGGAGCTTTTTATGGACTTCCCGGATTTTGGCCTGAGAGGGAGAAGGGTGGTGTTAGCTGAGGGAAACTTTCCTTCTGTCAGGGATGTTTAGAGAAGCAATTGTCAATAGGCAGACTAAAAACAACAACAACAACATGACACCAAAAAACACACACCACATGGC
>NW_021886345.1:0-674 GCF_006229205.1 Suricata suricatta
TGTGCATGGCCTTCACATCTCAAAGAATTTTGAGATTTTTTTTCTCAACTGAGAAAAAGCTTACATTCTAAGTCAAAAGTGTTGTGTCTAGTGAACCTATCTTCAGCAAGGTGTACACATGATTGTAAGAGAACACCGTCACTGACCATACAACTTCACATCTCCTGTGAACATTATTAGAAGTCTGAGGTAGGTGCCACGTCCATCTCACAGGTGAGTATGCTCAAGTACGAAGAAGTTTCTCCGTCAGGCCGGTACCAAACAGCCAGTAGAGGTGGAACCACTATTCACACAAACTCAGACTTCTTTCTGCTAAGTCTGAACTCATTTTCCTGAACCCATTGTGTGCTCAGCCCACCTCTTTCCATACCCAATTAAGTATTTGTATGTTAATGATAGGATTAGGAGCAAGACCAGTCAACTTGGCTTAAGTGACTCTGAAGTTTCAGGACTAATTTACATAGAATCACTGTCATACAAAATGTGCTCTAAGCCTTCTCCTTCCTCCCTTCCAGGAAAATGGGAAGTGAGATAAGGATGGATCCTGCTTTAAGTAGTGTGGCAGTCAGTAAGAACACTGGAGGGGCACCTGAGGGGCTCAGTAGGTTAAGCCTCTGACTCTTGATATTGGCTCAGGTCATGGCCTCATAGATCCTGACATCAAGTTTCTGTTC
>NW_021886346.1:0-674 GCF_006229205.1 Suricata suricatta
CCTGCCTATTAACCAGGACAGATGAAAATATGTGTTCCCCACCCCTGCCAAAGCCGCCTGCCTCCGTTTGGACAATCACCTATCTGGACAAGGAGGCCAGCACATCCTGCATGTTGGTAGTGGGGAAACCAAAGCCCCGGGGTATCAGGGGCACAGTACCAGCTGTCACCTCTGACCACCTGGCATGCTCCAGTTGGGGTGGATCCTCTAAACAGACTTGATAGACAGAACATACAGACTGTGCCCTTTTGTATGGGACTTCTGACATTCAGAACCATTTCTCAGAGAGTCATCTGGTTCCTGGCATGGACGCTGCCTTTTCCACAGCTGAGTGGTGTTCTGCTACGTGAATGCACTGGGATTCCTCTGCCTTTCTACCATTGTCCACTCAGATGGTTCTTAATTTGAGATTATAATAAAGCTGCTACACATTCTTGCACACGCCCTTTGGTTGAAAATGTGCCCTTAATTTTGTGGGGTCTACACTCAGAAGAGGGACTGGCAGGTTAGAGAGCGTGAGCCTCTCTGCCAGTAATGGTGCTGCTGAAGCAGTTTCCAAAGCAGCCGTGACGTTCCACACCCCCACCTGCTGCTCCACATCCTCACTGGCACGCGGTATTGTAAACTCTAGAATTCTAGTAGGCGAGTAGTTTTTCACTTACATTTATTACAGC
>NW_021886347.1:0-1456 GCF_006229205.1 Suricata suricatta
TAGAATTGAAGAAAAGATATTCTTGGTTTTAGAAATATGGTTCTAATGCCCTATTTCTGTTTTTCAATTTCCTGTTTCATGCTTAAGAAAATGTGTTTATTGTCCGTTAATGTTGCTACGAACTATTATTTACATTAAATAACAAAGACCAAAAATTAATTCCAGTTTTTGAAAAAAACTGTTTTCTCTTTCAAAAATAAACAATCATAAAAATAAATAAATAAATAAATAAATAAATAAATAAATAAAAAGTTGACGTGGTTTCCAATGTGATCCGCAGAACTTTGCTGCATTTCCAACATTTCTCCTGCCAGGATGTATCTGCTGACTGAAGTTAATTCTGTTAAATGGTATTTTCCTAAATTTCTCCTTTCATAGTTTCTAAATGGTTTAATTTGGAGAAAGAACATTCATTGTAGATAGAATGACAATGAAAGAACATATTTTAGTAAAACTTGTATACATGCCACTCTGTTTTATAATAAATGTTTCAGCAAATTTCTAGATACTCTTACCCTTTTTACTATTTCTTGTTAATGAGTTTATGCAAAGCAGCCATACTTTGGTAAATGATTCATTTATTCACTTGATTTTTTGTGTCTTCTGAGTGTTTATCATAATGAATCTTTTAAATAATGATTTTATTAAAGGCAACTTCAACTGAAGAATAGTTTGAGTTGATTTTGAGTTGCGTGTCGCAATATTGCTAATGATACTGATTTGATGAGGTTTTGTGTTTTGGATTCCTTTTTAAATTAGGAAAGTAATATTTGCTCAGGTTTTTTGGGACATTCAAAAGGCTCTCCAGTGCTCTCTTTTATTAAAGTTTTTTAAAAGTGTCTTTTTACATATAACACATACACCAAAAGGCACAAATCCTAAGTGTACAACTCAGTGATTTATACCAAAGCGAACACCTCCATGAACGACAACTTTTTTAGAACTGCTTTTTTGACCAATGCAGTGGCTTTTGAATTTATGTTCAAGTTATATTAACTTAATTTTTCTCTTAGATTAGCCAGGCTTTTTCTCTTCTATCTGGCCTTCCGGGAGATATGCTTTGCTTTTATTCACTATGTCCCTAACTTTGTCTTCAACTACTTCCATTCCATAATTTAACCCCTTTATTGAATTTTTTTAAAGTTCTGATAATCACTTGAAATTTCTAATCATTTTTTTTTTTTTTGAGAGAGAGAGACCGCACGAGCAGGGGAGGGTCAGAGAGATAGATTCTAACCATTCTTTCTTGTTCTCTAATTGATCCCCTATGTGCCCCCATGGTAGCCAGTACTTCCTAAGGATGCAAGAGCCAGTGAAATCACTCTGAGGATAACAAGGTATCTCTTGAGACTTCTTTTGTCTGTTTCCTCAGAGGCCACCCTGTGTTCAAAATAGTCTTTACTTTGCCTCTTGTTTATTTTCTTCAAATGTCTAGTGATCCTTTGTTGGCTATGTA
>NW_021886348.1:0-674 GCF_006229205.1 Suricata suricatta
TGCTACCTAGGGGCACTTGGCTGGGTCAGTTGGTAGAGCATGTGACTCTTGATCTTGGGGTGGTGAGTTCAAGTATCATGTTAAAGGTAGAGTTTACATATAATTAGTGACTTAGGCAGCAACTTAGGCAGTATGGTCTGGTGCAGAGATGTTAACTTGGCATCATAGAACCAAAGCTTTAGGCCTAGCCCTTGTAGATTTTCAAAGAAGTCAGTGACTCCCAAGAATTTAAGGACCAGTGGTTCAGTGAGGTATGGATTTTGGACTCAGAAACACTTTCAAGTATTAAATGAAGATTATACACCTTAGCATCTAAATAACTCCCTTGATGAATGGGGTATTTAGGATCATATCATGAATTTTAGCATTGGTTTATGACGTCAATTTAGTGCCTCTGAAAAATGTATCTCTTGTAATCCTATAGAATTAAGCAAATATAATTAAATCAAGAACTCTTTTTAGAAATATATTCTCTGATAGAAGTGTTAAAAATTCCAGATTGATTCAATTTTTGTTAATATAATGACATACCTTTTTTTTTTTAACTTAAAGGAATCCTGTGAAGAAAAGATTGAAACAGAAAATATAGACTTTAATACCACATCAGTAGTGTTTTCCCTCCAGAATTGTAATGTTTTTTTGTTTGTTTAGGGCAAAGGGATATATGAATCTTA
>NW_021886349.1:0-674 GCF_006229205.1 Suricata suricatta
CCTACCCTTAAATGAACAAATAAATGAACAAACTTTTGTGATGATATAATAATGTGAATAAAATATTCAAAACTAGCAGGCATATAAAATATTTCAATATTTCAGAAACTATAATGGATCTTAAAATTCACACATACCTCCAATATGATAGGGTTTTAGTTTAGTTATTTTTCTCTCCATCAAAAGGCTGTTAGTCAGTCTGTACTTTGTGTGTTACAATTGATGTTTTGTTAGAATGAAGGAATGTGGTCATTTGCTTTGTATTGATGGTCAATATGTCATGATTTTAGCTATAACTGTGGTTATTAGTTATTTTAATGGTAAGCACCGCTTACACTGGTGGTATGAAATAAGTGTGATGTCCAAAGGGAGTTACTTCCTTTGTGAAATCTTCTCAACATTTCAGATACCTGTTCCTAGACACTTATCATATTTAGCTACTTAATATAGTCCTAGTTATTTTTAGATGTTGTTAGTTAAATAGAAAAGAATATACTCAACTTTTATTAGCTTTATTTGGATTTATTTCATCCAGTTTTATTGAGATATAATTCACATACAACACTGTCGAAGATGGACAGCATGATATAACTTACATTGTGAATGGAGATTTCCATAAAATGAAAACAAAACATGCAAATGCTAACTAAACAGTAGTTCTTTCTTTTTTTAAA
>NW_021886350.1:0-674 GCF_006229205.1 Suricata suricatta
AGTGCCCAGTTCTGTCTGACACTAAAGCTAATATTCTAAACTACTACGCTGCCCTAACTGTCCCTCGGGGTTAGACTACTCTCTTCCTTATGCCGTGCCCATGTAAGTTATGTCTTTTCTGCCTCTGAAGTGCCTATTGTCTTCCCGGACCAGTGTTTTCCCTAGCACACCTAAGGGGTGTGGCATACTGCCATAGGTAAATTTTCCACTAGGATGGCCACATCTTTTGGAGCCAGGGACAATGCCAGTGCCTTTTGCATAGTATATACTAGTAAATTATCGTTCTTTCTTACTGCCTTTCCTTACTTCATCCCCTTCATGATCTTCCATTCCCTTCTTGCAAGCTTCCTGTTTTATTTATCAGCTTGCTATAGCACTTTGCATATACCGTCATCATAACACCAGCTATATTATTTATTCATTGTTGGGCTGGCTAACTCTTCTGGTTTACCTGTAATTATTCAAAGGCAGTCACTTGTTTGTGTGTTCTTATTACCAAACACAGAATTGACACATAGTAGACAGATCATCTTTATGGAATATATAGAAGTAAAATTTGTATTGATGATTTTGGAGTAGGAAAACAAAAAGGTCTAAGGGCATATGGAATATTTCATTTTTCAAATGTTACTCCTTAAACTCTTTTTCAGATTATTTTGTTCATTAACAGATCC
>NW_021886351.1:0-674 GCF_006229205.1 Suricata suricatta
ATTTATTTTGAGAGAGAGCAAGCACATATGCAAGCAGGGGAGGGGCGGAGAGAGGGAGAGAGGGAGAGGGAGGGAGGGAGGAAGGGAGGGAGAGGGAGGGAGGGAGAGGGAGAGGGAGAGGGAGAGGGAGAGGGAGAGGGAGAGGGAGAGGGAGAGGGAGAGGGAGGGAGAGAGAGAGAGAGAGAGAGAGAGAGAGAGACAGAGACAGAGAATCCCAAGCAGGTTCCACACTGTCAGCACAGAGCCTGGCATGGGGTTCAATCCCATGTACCGTGAGATCATGACCTGAACCAAAATCAAGAGTTGGATGCTTAACGGACAGAGCCACCCAGGTGCCCCAATTGTTCTGTTTTTTTAAACTGTCGGCTGCTTTGCTTACTAGACATTCGACTCAGAATGCACACCATCTACTTGCTTTAAAAATGCTTAAAATTCTAAGTTTGGATTCTTCAGGCCAATGTATCACATAAGGAACCTGCAAGTTATAAATGAGGCCCTTCCACCAGAGGCCATGCCATTATACTCTCCTCAAGGGAAAGCCTCCCCAAACAAGAGGAGTGTGTATGTAACCTTGATGGGCCTGGGTCAGCCTTTTCCCTGAGGGACTCCTATTGTTTAGGCTCAGGGATACACGTCTTCACACTGGTCCTGTCCATTGATCCTCAGGTAGAGCT
>NW_021886352.1:0-674 GCF_006229205.1 Suricata suricatta
TGTGCAATCACTTCTGTAAGAATTACTTTTAGTTCCCACTGCCCATTAATGTAAATTTAGCTGTAAAGGAATCTACTTATGCCACTGATCAAAAAATGAATTTTTAAAATTTTTTGTCAAATACATATGTTCTTATTACCTACATAATCTTCCTTTGCATGCTCGTCAGCTGTGAAGGGACATCAGGTTCAATATGCATTTTCTCATGCCTTACCAGAGTCCTCTGGGTGGTCTAAGCACTTGTCCTTCACCTTTCCTGTCAATAAATGTGCATTCAGAGTCTTTATTATTTCTCTATTACAAGCAAATGTTTCTCTTTTGTTTCTGTTTTGCCTCTTTGAGACTTTTATTTCCAGAATCTCCTCTGACCAAACACAATTCACTGCCCTCCATGAGGCCACTACTCATGCCTTGCCTACCTAATAATTCACCTTTTCAAAACATGTTTCCAGGAGCGCTTGGGTGGCTCAATCAGTTAAGCATCCTACTTCGCCTCAGGTCATGAGTTCGCAGTTCGTGGGTTCAAGCCCTGCGTCGGGCTCTGTGCTGACCACTAGCTCAGAACCTGGAGCCTGCTTCAGATCCTGTGACTCCTTCTCTCTCTGACCCTCCTCTGCTCACACACTCTCTCTCTCAAAATTAAATAAAAACATTAAAAAATTTTTTAAAAACAC
>NW_021886353.1:0-674 GCF_006229205.1 Suricata suricatta
GTAACTGGTGGAGCCTATGCAGTGAAATTGTCATGTTCGATTTTTTCCTTCCCCAACAATTTAAGCAGTATAACACCAAGTCCACAAAATGTCCAATAGTACATGAATTGTCATAAAATTCCATTTGACTCAAAATTAGGTTTCTGAGAAATAAAAATTTACCCATCAAGTTAAATATTTCTACAGTCAGAATCTCTACCTTGGCACTATTTGTTTTCTCTCATTCCACTAGAGACATGAACTGGATAAATGACTAAAATGTAGGGGAGTTCCTCAAGCATCATTATTCCAAAAAGTCGCTTCATGTCTGAAAATATAATTTGCATAGACAGACAATAAAATCTGAGTGGGACAGCTCAGAAAGAATCTGCCACAAAAATATTTTATATTTTATCTCTATATAATCGATACCTAGTTCCTATGTCCTAAAGCCAAAGCTCCCCATGTCCTAGTCCTTCATGAACTATCTTCTTCAACCAAAAACAAAACAAAATCCACCACTGCCACCACCAAAACACACACATACATGCATATACAATCATGAACAGACATTTTGTATGAATTTTTAAAAACTAGATGCTGTAAAGCATTCTAATTAATAAGCTGTTTCATACAGGGATGCACAATAAATGTCATCACTTAAAATGCGCATGGCAAACACTACTAATCAATTA
>NW_021886354.1:0-674 GCF_006229205.1 Suricata suricatta
TTTTGCACTGGCAGCTCCCTCTGCCCAGAACACCCTTCCCCAGATATTCACATGGCTGCCATGCTGTGAAGGGACCACACAGGAAGGCTGCATGTAGGTTCATCCAGGATTCCAGCCTCAGCCAGCATTAACCGCTGGGGACAGACAGGGGAGAGAGTGAGCCTGGGGGGGGGCAGCCCCCATTAGCCTCGGGGGGGGGGGCCAGCCCCCATTAGCCCCGTCTGGTGATGCCAGGATACACCATCTGAAAAGAGACAGGATGTGGTGTGTGGTGGGTCCCTGATGCTGCCCTGCCTCCCCGCACTCCCTCCTCCTCCTTGCCAGCCCAGCACTGCAGGTGTGAGCCACACTCACATCCTTGGCAGAGTCCCTTCATGAGTGACAGACAGGGCCCCCACGTCTTATACCACAAGTCCTCCAGCCTGCGTGCTTTCTCTCAAGGTTGGTAGAGCCTCGGTGAGAGCTGACAGCCAGATACTCGAGCCAAGCCAAGGAGAGGGCCTGGGCCTCAGAGGGGTGGCTGAGCCCTGCTGGGAGCCTATTTGCTGCTTCCTATCTGCCTCTCCAGGGCCCTTCTCTTGCCTTCCCTTCAAATACTCTCAGGAGCATGGCTCCTTCCAGTCCCATCTCTGGCTTCTCATTTGCTCTTAGTTCCTTGTGCATCTTTTTCTTTC
>NW_021886355.1:0-674 GCF_006229205.1 Suricata suricatta
CATTGTGAAGCCATCCTAATACACTGTGATGTATTTTAAATCCATGCCAATCCTGCCCTCCATCACAGCTGTGCTTTTTAGCATGCCTTAAAGGAAGGGAATCAACATCTGATTCATTCGTATTTGGTCTTCTTTGCAACCTGAACTTAAATATTAATTAATCATGATCGTGAGGGTACATTATAATTTTTTTTAATCCAGAAAACACAGCAGCCCCCTACAGAAATTCTCTTTCTTCCCCCACCAGCTCCTTCCCTCAGGCCATGCAGCCTACCGCTTGGCCATCTGTTAGCACCCCTTTTCTTCATTGCCTCATCCCCTTGTCCTTGTTCCAGGCTCTTCTACCTTCGTTCTTTGCCAGACATTTAACATGAAGCCCTCACAAAGAAAACAAATTTGAGAGAGAAGAAGAAAAATCCTGCAATTTCATAAAAGTGGTGGTTGTTTTCTGCACTTAACTAAAAAAATTAATTTTCTCTGTGCACCCACATCAGTGTTGTCTGCTTTAGCAGATAAGCTTCTTGGGAGCAGGGACCATGTTTTTCTTAATTAAGTACAGGCTTTTTTAAAGCTTTTCATCCTGGACCAAGATCTCAAGGTCCCTATAGGTGCTCAATAAATATTAAACACAAGCAATCACTGTCTAATGGCATTTGTTAAGCATCCCCTTGCAC
>NW_021886356.1:0-674 GCF_006229205.1 Suricata suricatta
TTCTGTTCTGTTGAGTAATACTGATTCACAGAAGTAGCATCTTATAGTGGTTTTGATTTGCATTTACCTAATGGCTAATGATATTGGGCATCTTTTCATGTGTTACTTGGCCATTTGTGTTTCTCCTTGGGAGAAATATTTATTCACATCTTTTGTCTATTTTTAAATTAGGCTGTCTTTTGTTATTGAGTTATAAGAGGTCTTTAGGGGCGCCTGGATGGCTCAGCCCGTTAAGCAGCTAACTTCAGCTCAGGTCATGATTTTGCAGTTCATGAGTTCAAGCCCCGTGTCAGTCTCTGTGCTGACAGCTCTGAGCCTGGAACCTGCTTCGGATTCTGTGTCTCCCCCTCTCTCTGTCCCTCCCCTGCTCATGCGCTCTCAAAAATAAATAAACTTGGGGCGCCTGGGTGGCTCAGTTGGTTAAGCATCCAGCTTCGGCTCAGGTCATGAGCTCACGGTTCATGGTTTCCAGCCCCGCGTCAGGCTCTGTGCTGACAGCTAGCTCAGAGCCCGGAGCCTGCTTTGAATTCTGTATCTCCCTCTCTCTCTGACCCTCCCCTGCTCTCGCTGTCTCTCTCTGTCTCTCAAAAATAAATAAAAAACATTAAAAAATGTTTTTAAATAAATAAACTTAAAAAAGAGATTTTTATTCTGGATACTAGACCCTTATTAGA
>NW_021886357.1:0-674 GCF_006229205.1 Suricata suricatta
ACGTCTCACGTGTCATTGGTAAGGATCCGGCCAAATAGATGGCTGCAGCTGCAGGGGGGCTGAGGACTTGAACAGACAGGTGTATGCCCAGCTCGGATTCAGGGTTTCTTTTACTTCATGAAGGAAGGAGAATGGATACTGGGGGGCAACTAGCAATCTCTGCCACTAGAACACAATCTCTCCTCCCTCCCGGGACCATGGTGAACCAAGGTCATGGGTAAAAGGCAACAGCGAATGGCAGGGGGAGGGCACAGGAGATCTGAAGAGGAATCCAAGGAGGCTGCCTGGAGGAGGCAACAGCTGGGCCAAGCCTTGACAAACAACTCGGGTTTGGGAGGGAAAGGAGTTCCAGGAGAAGGTGGTGGAACCAGCGGACGGAGCATGGGTGGAGACGTTGTGGGTCCGTGTGAACACTGTAAACTTGGAGGCAGAAGTCCAGGGTTCGAGTCCAGATGCCGAGTCAGCATAGTGAGGCGCCCACTCTTCCGGAGCCTTCACTGGCTCCCCATTGAAAGGCTGATGGCCTCCTTCCCACCTCCTTCTGGGCCCCTGAAGAAGGAGGTGCTGGGAAGTGCCTGGCACTGGGCGGAGTCACTGCTACCACGTTTCCGTATGGGGGAGGGGAAGTCAGGTCAGGGGGGGCAGGGGCAGGCCGTGGGGCTTCGAAGGTAAGC
>NW_021886358.1:0-1456 GCF_006229205.1 Suricata suricatta
GTCACTTCTAAAGCTGAATTCATGTATTTTTACCCTTAAATTCAACTTAATGGGGGAAAAATGAACCACATTTAAAATGAAAACTACAGTCTAATGCTCAATCTGCTTGCAGAAATCACCTGAGCTAAAAGGGGTTGAAGGTGACTCTGTAATTTTAAACTTCAGATAATGGTTGAGAATATAGAAGGAACACAGAGCCATTTGGATTACTGAATGCAGGTGAGAATACACAATTCATTTGGTGAGTTTTGCTCCAAAGGAGAACAGAGAGATGCTGTGATAGGTGGAGGGGGATATGGAGTCAAGAAAGGATTGTTTTTAAGATGGAAGAAAGAACAGCACATTTGTGTTGATGGAAATGATCTAGTAAAGAGGGAAAATTTGATGATGCAGAGGAGAGAGGAGAGGATTGCTGGACGGCATCACGGAATGGTGAGAGGAGATGTGTAGGGGACAACGGGCTGACCTTACAAAAAGACACAGAGCATATGCTCAAAACCTGTCTAAGGAATGAGTGACTTGGCACGTAGGGATTTATTTTCAGTTTCATATTTAGTAATAAATGGGGCCTCAATGTGCTAGTCATTAAACCTGAGACTTGGAGACTAAGAGATTCTGCAAGGTCTTATACATTAAATTATTTAGACACTGTTTATGCATCTGTAAAGTAGACTTAACATTAAGACCATCCTCATAGGGCTGTGGCACTATTAAATCGACAAAATATGTGAACTGTCTTGCAAAGTGCCTGGCTCATAGTTACAGTCCCGGATGGTAACTGCTAGTACTAGTATTACCTTTGCCCTAGAGCAGCAGCCCTGGGTCCCCAGTGCTCAGACTTGTGAATGCTGCGCAAAGCCCATGTACCCTGAGGGGAGTACAGAGTTCTCTTTTCCTTCTCTGGCATTTCTTGCTGCAATGGTATAGAATATGTATTCTTTGCATCAGTATAACAGGCATGTATTTCCCTGAATATTCTGAAGTAGAGGTTCGGGAGAATGATTTCTCCTCCATTTGGAGCCTTCCCCAAAGCAGAGTGGATTTCAAGACTGAGGAGAACTCCCAGAGACCAGGAAAGGTAAAAGCGGGGAGAGGAGAAAGTGGTGATTTACTCCTCTATAGAAGTAACCAAGACTACCCTGAGTAGGTACTCAATGCACAGTTACTGCCACTTCCCAAGGAATCTGACAGCCCATGCATGGGGCACCTGGGTGGCTCAGTCAGTTAAGCGGCCAACTTTGGCTCAGGTCATTATCTCGTGGTTCATGAGTTTGAATCCCGCATCGGGCTCTGGGCTGACAGCTCAGTCTGGAGCCTGCTTCAGATTCTGTGTCTCCCCCCCTCTCTCTCTGTCCCTCCCCCACTCATGTTCTGTTTCTCTCTGTCTCAATTAAAAAAATAAAGAAATAAAAGCCCATGCAAAGCATGGTGTAGACCTGAAAGTTAATTAATAATA
>NW_021886359.1:0-674 GCF_006229205.1 Suricata suricatta
GTTGGGCTCTGTGCTGACAGCTCAGAGCCTGGAGCCTGCTTCAGATTCTGGGTCTCCCTCTCTCTCTGCCCCTCCCCCACTCATGCTCTGTTTCTCTCTGTCTCAGTAATAAATAAACATAAAAAATTATAAGGGAATACTATGAATAAATGTATGCCAACAAACTAGATAACTTAGAACAAATGAGCAGATTTTTAGAATGACACAAACTATCAAAACTGACTCAAGTAGAAATAGAAAAACTATTAACAGACCTATAACAAATGAAGAGACTTAATTGGTAATTAAAGCATACAAAACAAAAACCTTCCCATAGAGGAAGGCCCTCACTCAGATGACTTCACTGGTAATTTCTATCAAACATTTAAAGAAATAAGACCAGTTCTTATAAACTCATCCAAAGAATAGAAGAGGGGGTCAATAGTTTCTATTTATTCTGTAAGCCACCATTATTCTTATACCAAAATCAGAAAAACACTTGCTAAGAAAATTAACACCAGTATCTCTTAGGAATAGAGTTACAAAACATCCTCAAAGAAATAGTAGCCATGGAATCCAATAGCATATTTAAAAAGTTACATATAAGTAGTGGTAGATATCCCAGGAATGCAGAGTTGGTTCAATTTATGAAAAACAGTGTAGTACATAATATTAATAGAATAAAGGGCATAAAG
>NW_021886360.1:0-674 GCF_006229205.1 Suricata suricatta
CTTCTTTCCCAAGTCCAAAGGAGCATTTCTGTGGCATCCCTAGCCGTGTTCTCAAATCCAGAATAGAAGACCATCGGTGCTTTTCTGGACTTTGCAACTCATGTATTTTTATAGGTCTTTGTACCAGTACCACTCAGACAAAATAACAGTCCAGGTTAAAACATTGATTTGAAGTATGCATCTGTATTTTGAGACCCTCTTTCTACTGGTTAAATTCAGTTTTGACTCTTACAAAATACAGTTTTCAAAAGATAGTTCAAGATTCCCCAAATTGGCTATTTACTTAATTTTTATTTTGCTTTGAAACTATATATGGAGTTACATTTTCAGCTAGGGTTCTATAGCCTTTATCCTTCCTTGCCATTAATTTTTATCCTGATGAGCAGACTTAGACACAATATAAGTCACAATTTGGCTGCATGAAACAATGCTAAATACCAAACAATGTGTATGGGCTGTTAAGTCATAATGTCTTAAAAACTACATCTTCAACCATTTTATTACTTTTGAAACTACTTTTATCATTTTTATTTTTTTAACTTTTGTAACTTTTTTTCTTTATGAATTTTTTTAATGCTTCTTTATTTTTTTTGTAGACAGAGAGAACACAAATAGGAGAGAAGAGCGAGAAGGAGACACAGAATGTGAAGCAGGCTCCAGGCTCTGAGCTGTCA
>NW_021886361.1:0-674 GCF_006229205.1 Suricata suricatta
TTGTTTTTTTATATATTTGGTTGCAGTGGTGGCATCAGAAGTGCACTTCTTTCTTTAAATTTTACTTATTTATTTTTAAAGAGAGAGAGAGAGAGAGAGAGAGAGAGAGAGAATCCCAAGCAGGCTCCACACCACCAGCATGGAGCCTGATGTGGGACTCAAACTGATGAACCATGAGATCATGACCTGAGGTAATGTCGGATGCCTAACTGACCGAGTCACCCAGGTGCCCCTGAGGTGAACTTCTGACAGCATTTGGGGACAAGGAACATAGGCATGATACCTTGTGAACCCTCTGAGTTCTCCTGAATCATCATTCTGTGGGTGAATTCCTCTTGATTCTGAGTGAAGCTGTGTCCCGTAGGGTTAATGAGGTTGAAACTAGCAGAGAGCCTTTATGTGAGAAGTAAGGGAGATGATTCATTTTCAGAAATAACAAATAAAAGCTGTGCTGTCTGGGGGTGCTTGGGTGGCTCAGTGGGTTAAGTGTCCAACTTGGGCTCAGGTTACGATCTCACGGTGGTGAGTTTGAGCCCCATGTCTGGCTCTGTGCTGACAGCTCAGAGCCAGGAGCCTGTTACAGATTCTGTGTCTCCCTCTGTCTCTGCCCCTCCCCTGCTCACACTCTGTCTCTGTCTCAAAAATAAATAACCATTAAAAATTAAAAAAAAAAA
>NW_021886362.1:0-674 GCF_006229205.1 Suricata suricatta
TCATCCAGATTTAATCTTCCTTTTTTTTTTTTTAAAGTGTGTGTTAGTTTATTGGTCACAAATGAAATGCATATTTAGAAATTCTATTCAAGGGGTGCCTAGGTGGCTCAGTCTGTTAAGCATCAGACTTTGGCTCAGGTCATGATCTCACGATTCATGAGTTCAAGCCCCACATTGGGCTCTGTGCTATCAGCTCAGAGCCTGCTTCTGATGCTCTCCCCTACCTTCTAAAAATAAGTAAACCTTTTTTTAAAAATTATATTCAAATTAAAATGCTATTCCATACTGCAATATTCTATTTAAATTCTAGCTATTTTAACTAAAATATTTCAAAGACCATTTTAGTAAGAAACAAAACTACAGCTTTCTCTAAACATAGGAAATACAGAATGATCAAACATTTTATCACTAGAAAGTACATTAGAATTCTAGTCAATCACTTAAAAAGTCTGAAAAAAAGAGGTATAAATAATAAGCCAACATAAGGGATAAAATAGAATAAAAAAATGCTCAATTAAATCCAAAGAAGGTTGAAAAGGAGGACATAGAAACTAAGAGCTAGTACTCTAGAGAGAGAACAGCTAGCAAGACGGTAGAATTTCTAATACCAACAATCACTTAAAAGTGAATGATCTAAACATACCAGTTAAAAGACAGATTTAAGTTATTTTTTT
>NW_021886363.1:0-674 GCF_006229205.1 Suricata suricatta
ACTGTTCTTTATTCCCTTACCTCTTTTGTTTTTCTGCATTGCTTTTCTCATTAAATGATTTATGAGATGATGGACCATGGAAGATTGTGATATATGATATGGCAGCTTTGCTCATTCCTTTGTTTATTTTCAGTGTCCCTCCACTAAAAATTAAACCTTAGACAGGCAGGAACATACTGTAAATTTTGGTTCAGTGCTTTAGACCTAGGATCTAGAATAATGTTTTATACACAAAATTTTTTGTCTTCTTGGGGGAAACATAAATTAAACACATAAATAAGCACATTTATCATGTCATACAGGCAAACGTCAGAGATAGTGCAGGTTTGGTTCCAGAGTACCACAATAAAGTGAATGTTGCAATAAAGCAAGTCAAATGAATATTTTGGTTCCTGGTGCATATTAAGAAGTGTGTTTACACTCTACTATAGCATAAGCGTGTAATAGCATTATGTCCCAAAAAAACCACTGTACATACCTTGATTAAATAATAATTTATTGCCAGAAAATGCTAACCGTATCCGAGTTTTCAGTGAGTCATAATGATTTTGCTGGTTGGAGGCTTGGTGTTGAAGGCTGCTGACCTATCAGGGTAGTGGTTGGTGAAGGTTGTGGTGACTAGCAATTTCTTCAAATAAGAGAACAATCAAGCTTGTCACATCGATCGACTCTTG
>NW_021886364.1:0-674 GCF_006229205.1 Suricata suricatta
GCAGCAGGCGGCCCTGCGCCTGGGCCGGCCCTCTCTCCCTGGCACCGCCGCGGAGGGGGGGAGCCCGGAGCGCCCCTCCCCCAGCCCCACCAACCCCGCTCCTGGGCACCGCGTCCCCCAGCAGCGCCCCAGCGCGCAGCTGGGCTGCGCTCGCAGCGCTGAGCCCCTCCTCGGGGGCGTCCGCTCCACACCCCCCGAGGTCTCTCCAGAACCCGCCCCCTTTCTTTGTCACTTTTAATCCTCTTCCTCCGGCTGAGGGGTTCGGGAGAAATCGTTTCTAGAGAAAACACTTTACTCTTGGCGCCGCGGACTCTGCGCGCTGAGACGCCTTGGGAGGGGCGGTCTCCACGTTCCCCCAGGAGGACAGGGTCCGGGCTGGGCCGGGGAGTTCCAGCCCGGGTTTCTCCTCCTTGCGCGCGGACGTCCCCCTCCGGCCCGCAGCTTGGCAGGCTTTATGCACTGGCTCGTTTGCTCTGCTGCAAGGCCGGGCGGAGGTTGTTATGCGTTAAAAGCAAAAAATTAATCGGCTGCTCTGGGGAGAGGTTGGTGAAGCTTTGACTCGACCCAGCCTTTCTCCAGAGGCCACACTATTTACCTTGAAGTTTCCCGTGACCTGTGATGATCCACCCACTTCAACACGGAGACTTAAAACATCCACAATGCAAATAATTTTG
>NW_021886365.1:0-674 GCF_006229205.1 Suricata suricatta
TTTGCTGATACAGTCCCCTTTCCTTTATTATGTTGTTTATTTCATGGGAAGTCTCAATATTAGTTATAAAAATGTCTCTGTGTCTGCAGCTGCGTTTTTCATCTTATAAACTCACAGCGATCTCATCAATTCAACCTGCTTTGTAAGGTTTGCAGCAAACCACTATAGGCAAGGAGAGGCTTAATCAAACTTTCTCTTTCATAATGAACGTGACACACAGAAAAAGCATAGCAGCAAACGAGCCTGTGATTGTAAAGGTAAAGACTCATTATATGAAAATTTATATTTAAATTATGAGCTTTGCAACAGGATTCTTCAGTGTACAAGAAAAATCACCATAGGATGCCTCCAAATAGTAAGTGTGTCCTAGGCATTTGAATAGAATTTAATCTATAAACAGTTTACCCTGGGTTTTAAGCAATTCATTGGTGGTGGAAAAACAAATCTGGGTTCTCTAAAATAGAAAAGTATTTGCAGTAACTGGAAATTATTATAGCTACAGAAATCCAAAGATAATTTTCTTTTGTATATTTTTTGAATTATAAATTATCTTAATAACTTTCACTATAGAAAGAGCTCCTTTTTTGCTCCCTTTACTTAAAAGTGTCTGGAATGGTTCAGTGACACAGATGTTGGAAATTAAGGACTGAATTCAGACTGATGCTTTTTATCCT
>NW_021886366.1:0-674 GCF_006229205.1 Suricata suricatta
GTTTTCTATTCTGTTCCATTGATCTGAGTGTCTGTTTTTGTGCCAGTTCCATGCTGTCTTGATTATAACAACTTTGTAATACATTTTGAAATCTGGAATTGGTATGCCTCCAGCTTTGGTTTTCATTCTTTTAGGATTGCTGTGGCTATTTGGGGTCTTTTCTGGTTCCATATAAGTTTCATGATTGTTTTTCTAGCTCTATGAAGAATGCTGGTGTTATTTTTGTATATTCCTTTATTTTTGAGAGAAAGAGAGAATACAATGCGGAAGGAACAGAGAGAGATAGAGACAGAATCTGAAGCAACTCCAGGCCCCAACCTGTTAGCAGAGAGTCCTACACAGGCTGGAACTCATGAATCATGAGATCATGACCTGAGCCAAAGTTAGACACTCAACCTAATGATCCACTGAGGCACCCTTCTGGTGTTATTTTGATAGGGATTACGTTGAATATGTAGATTGCTTTGGTGGTATCTTCCACATTCTTCTTCCAATCCATGAGCATGGAATTTTTTCCCACTTTTTTGTGTCTTCTTAAATTTCTTTCATAAGCTTCTCAGTGTATAGAATTTTACCTATTTGGTTAGGTTTATTCCTAGGTATTTTATGGTTTTTGGTGCAATTGTAAGTGGGATTGATTCCTTTTTTACTCTTTCTGCTGCTTCATTGTTGGA
>NW_021886367.1:0-674 GCF_006229205.1 Suricata suricatta
CACTTGAGGGGAAGAGCACTGGGTGTTGTATGGAAAACAATTTGACAATAAAATATTATGGAAAAAAAAAAGTAAAGGAGTTTAGTGTCAAAGGTATAAGAGACTGCATGGACTAGTGCTCAAAGAGATTTGCACTATGCTATGAAAAAAAGGTGTAAGGACTCCCTTTCTGCACTGTTAGTATAATATAGTAACCAAAGATGACAGAGAAAGCCTTTTTTTCCTTTGCTATCCTTTTTTAATGCCCCCAAATTAAAAGCAAAACTCAAAAAATAAGTAACAAGCAATGTTAGGCAGTAAGGAATAAGGGAAATTGCAGTGGACGTGAAATTAAAAAAAGCAGAATGGCAAAGTGGTTCAGAATATGAGATTTGGGGTAAAACAGGAATGGTTTTAAATTCAGCCTCTTTAAAAAAATTTTAATGCTATTTATTATTTTAATTCTACCACTTAAACTTTGAGTCTTTGTGTCCTTATTTATAAATGAAAAAAGTAGTATTTTATAGTTGTAAATATGAAACACAACAGTGATTGTAGAGCTTAGCACTACACTTGGCAAATAACATGTGTTAGCAATAGTATTTTTTTTCGAGAAGATTGGTCCCTTTATTCTCTTACCCTGCTAATACTCCCTTGTTAGATCCAGTGTAGTAGAGAAGTTAGAGCATATGCTT
>NW_021886368.1:0-674 GCF_006229205.1 Suricata suricatta
TGTAGCTGAACTGGATTATATGCTTTATGCCTCTAGGATGCTGGTTCCATTCAGCTTTAGCTGACTGGGCTCAAGAAAATCTCACATGATGACTCCTGTGTGGCAACAAACTGAATTTTATGTGGATTTTTGAATAGTATAAACTCACTTTTTAAAAAAAATATATAACATGGTTCCCTTTAAAAAAAAAAACAACCCAAAACCAACCCATGGGTTCCTAATGTTTGCCCTCTTTTACCTAATTAGCTGATGACAGTACAATCATTCATTGTGCACTTTGTTGAGAAAGACTGTTTTTAATTTAACATCTGATCTGCCAGAATCCAGCTCTAGCAGAATCCAGGACTCCCTCAAGGATGGACGGTGTCAGTAAAAGGGAGTGAGAGAGCCTCAGCTTCCTTCTGATCTCCAGACAGGCATCTCTGCACTGACCAGAGAGTCAGCTTATTTTATTGAAAAAATGTATGGGGTACAAAACAGAAGTAGCAATTGCCTTAGACTATGATTTCTGGTGACAAATTCTTCGGTATGTAAAAATTTCTCAGAACATAGATTGGTAGAAGACTCATGCATAATCTTTATCAATAGTGATGAAGGTTGGTGACTAGATGCTTATCACATGGGGAAGGAAGGGATCTTTAGCATTCAAATACTAGGCAATGTTTTTAGCATAG
>NW_021886369.1:0-1455 GCF_006229205.1 Suricata suricatta
AGGGTTCCCCTGCTCTAGCAGATGTCCCCTCACATTGGACAGATTCACAGCACAGAATTGCAGGCAAAAGGCACAGTGAATAGATTTTCCCACTGCCTGGGGTTAGGTCAGGACCTGTCTTCCTCTGAGAGTATGCTGACCCACACCTAAATCCAGTCCTTTCCATCAGCAAGGCAGAGTGTGGCTCGTGGCTGTAGGCAGGGAGGCAGCCAGTGGCGCCAGTAACTCGGCCCCGGCATGGATAGTCCTGTGGGAAAAAGGAGATGATTAATTGGGGAAAAATTAATGTCAAGTGGCTTTCGGTTTCCAACATGAAAGAGTTTCATTTTTTTAATCATGTAATTTCCACAACACTTCATCAGGCAAGTCCATCAGACAGCTTTCCAAATTCGAAATGTTTTGTAGGCTTGGGAGAAAAGAAGAAGCCAAGGGCAGCTGAAGCCTGACCTTTCCCACTGAGCAGATCATGGATGTGTCTACCTACTGAATGCCTGTGTACTGTGTGTACCCAAAGTCATTTAGAAGAGGAGTCAAAAGCACAGTGCATGAAAGCTGAATCTTATCACTCATCCAGTCTCCTGGATGTTACACATTGCATTGCCCAGATAAATGAACACAAGAGCAGAGGAAAGGCTTGACGGAGGTCAGAGAGCCAGTGGCGGAGGCAAGATGGCGGCCTCCTGGGATGCCATTCACCTGTTTGCACAAAAACTTTTAGCTCCAGCTGGGGCCCACCTGACCAAAGAGCCACCTCACCATTCAATCAATACCTACAAATAACCAGAATCCCATGGACACCACAGACCACAAATAGAAAGGGACAAGATGGGATGATGGGAAA
Source organism: Suricata suricatta (assembly GCF_006229205.1). Classification (NCBI taxonomy): domain Eukaryota; kingdom Metazoa; phylum Chordata; class Mammalia; order Carnivora; family Herpestidae; genus Suricata; species Suricata suricatta. The sequence continues at coordinate 842 of NW_021886369.1, forward strand.
GAGGGGTCTGGAGTGAGATTCCAGAAGCACCAACATTCCTCAAAACACACAGAAAGTGAGCATATCTCCCCTTGGAACTGAATAAAACTGGAGCTAGTGCATCTTCTGGAGCTTATCTGTACAAGTTGTGAGACCCTGAAGGCAGAAGTGAAAAGAGCATTTAGTGATACAGGTAAAAATAAATATGATGCTCAACTGTAACAGATAAATGTGGGTTTAAACTGTAGAAAGAGAAAAGGCCTCTGTTCCTGGTTCCTGTTCTCTGCTGAGCAGATGGGGCTGCTGAACAACTCACAGGCTCCAAGAACTTCCTTTGGGAGGTTCTCTCCTTCTTCATGTCAAACGTGCTAAGATGCTCCTTTATCACATGTTAGAAACAATTGATGTACAATGTGGTAACAGCTATATTGTGTTGCAGTTAGCTAACTGAAAGAAACTTAAAAAAAATTTTTTATGCTTTTTAAAAATTTATTTTTGAGAGACAAAGACAGTGCGAGCAAGGGAGGGTCAGAGAGAGAGGGAGGTACAGAATCCGAAGCAGGCTCCAGGCTCTGAGCTAGCTGTCAACACAGAGCCCGACGCAGGGCTCGAACCCACAAACCGTGAGATCATGA
>NW_021886370.1:0-674 GCF_006229205.1 Suricata suricatta
TTTATACAATACTCCACAGGCAACAAAAGAACATACAAGTACACAGACAAGATTTACTAAGATAGGAGCACCTGGGTGCCTCAGCTGGTTAAGGTCAAACTTCAGCTCCAATCATGATCTCATTGTGGTGAGTTAGAATCCCACGATGGGCTCTGTGCTGACAGCTCAGAGCCAGGAGCCTATTTAAGATTCTGTATCGCCCTCTTTCTCTGCCCCTCCCCCACTCATGCTGAGTCACTCTCTGTCAAAAATAAGTAAACATTAAAAAAAATTTGCTAAGATAAAACACATTCTGTATTGAAACATAAACAAATCTCACACACACACACACACACACCACCACCACCACCACCACCAAATAAATAAACTATTCAAACTGGAAAAAGTGTGTACAGATACCACAGGCAATATTTCAAATTGATATCAGAAAAATCTGGAGGTACCTGATTGGCTCAGTTGGTTAAGCATCCAACTCTTTTTTTTGTTTTGTTTTTGTTTTTATTTATTTTTGATACAGAGAGAGACAGAGCATGAGAGGGGGAGGGGCAGAGAGAGAAGGAGACACAGAACTGGAAGCAGGCTCCAGGCTCTGAGCTAGCTGTCAGCACAGAGCCTGACGCGGGGCTCGAACCCACGAACGTGAGATCTGACCTGAGCCGAAGTCGGAGGCTTAA
>NW_021886371.1:0-674 GCF_006229205.1 Suricata suricatta
CTCTCTCTTCAAAAACTGGATCTTCACGTCCGCACGCCGAGGTGCACAGACGCCCAACAGTGATGAAATGAGAAGAAAGCCAATTGCCGGACTGGAGGTGGGGGAGAGACAGCGTCCCTGCGTGCGCCCGCCGCCGATCCGGGCGCGCTAATTGCTGCCGACAGGGAGCGCGGGGGGTTGGGCCGAGGTAGCGGTGTATAAATAGTGAGATCTCAAATTGAAAGGCATAAATATCAGCAGGAGGGATCCAGCCTCACACGGACAGTCCTCTCCGCGCGGGGAGGCGTGCGCACGTCCGCCCGGCTCCCAGCCAGCCCGGCCGCGCCCCGCGGCCCCGGGGAAAGCATGGAGGAACTCACGGCTTTTGTATCCAAATCTTTCGACCAGAAAAGCAAGGAGGGCGGCGGCGGCGGCGGCGGCGGCGGCGGCGGCAAGAAGGATTCGATCACGTACAGGGAAGTTTTGGAGAGCGGGCTGGCGCGCTCCCGGGAGCTGGGGAGCTCGGAATCCAGCCTGCAGGACATTACGGACGCCAGCGGCCACTGCCCGGTGCATCTGTTTAAGGACCACGTGGACACCGACAAGGACAAACTGAAAGAGTTCGGCACCGGGAGGGCCTCGGAAGGTAAGCTCGCCGGGGCGCCGCTGCGGGCCCCTCCCGGGGGCGCCTGCCC
>NW_021886372.1:0-674 GCF_006229205.1 Suricata suricatta
CATTTATATTTAAGGAAGATTTGCTCCTCCCTTTCAGGTCTGTAGGTTCTAAACTCTTCCTTAATCTGTATAGATATTATCTTCACCATATGTTAAAATAGAACTGTCCTTGAAATAAAACTTAGAAGATCATAGAACCAAATAATCTTATTAGGATCCAAGTTCAGAATACGACTTAAACCTACTCTGAAAAAAAAAATAGGAAGTTCTCCACTCAAAAAAAAAAAAAAAAAAAAAGTCAGAGTTTGCTCCCTATTCTGCATCCTCACCACAGTGCAAGAGGCCCAAGGTTTCCAAGTTCCCTGATCTGAAGAAGAAGTATCTCATCTGAAGAGAGGGGTCACCAGCACAAGGAACATCTAAAGCCCTCGAACAAAAAATGGTGATCACTGAGATCACACTGCATTATCAGAAACAACTGGTCTTACTTCCTAGAGTTAATTTAGAGTAACCAAAAAAAAAAAAAAATAGTCGAATTCGCCATCAGTATGTCTCTGACTGTGTCATAATAATCTGTAATTGAATAGAGAATTTGAGTAGATTGCAATGTCCATACGGGATTGATAGTTGGTTGAACAACCTCACCAAAGAATATTCATTAATAAATTTAAGTGACATTACAAATTTCAAGTATTATCTTTAGCCCACACTTTTCAACAGTTTTAGTAGCAACC
>NW_021886373.1:0-673 GCF_006229205.1 Suricata suricatta
AAACGATCTAGTGGCATAGTAGGCTGCGGTAGATTGCATTTTCAGAGCTTTATTGCCTTATAAATCCTCTTTTGTGAAACAAGAAATTATAATAGAATGGAATTTTGACCATGCAAATATTGTAGAAAAATGGCACTTACAGAATGACTAATTTGTTCACTTTCATGCTGTTAAAATAAATTCTCCTATGGTCAACTCAAAAAAAAAAAAAAAAAAAGTAAATATTATTCTGAGATCACAGTCATAGACAAATAGGCAGTGGGCTGGAATTATCCTGAGGGCTACAGCTTGCAAACCCTGGATGTCACCAGACACGGAGAACAGGGCTACGGTCTTGGCAATGAACCCACCGGTGATGCTCAGGGTTCCCAGAACACGAGGGTAACTCGTAATTGCTCACTGAAGGGGCCAGTGCATTGGATGGTCACTGTGGAAAACGCTGTTGATTTTTAAATTATTATTAGTTTTTTAAACATTTATTTATTTTTGATACAGTGGGAGACAGAGAGTGTGAGTGGAGGAGGGGTGGAGAGAGAAGGAGACTCAGAATCTGCAGCAGGCTCCAGGCTCTGAGCCGTCAGTCAGCACAGAGCCCGCTGCAGGACTGGAACTCACGAACTGAGAGACCATGACCTGAGCGGAAGTCAGACGCTTAACCCACTGAGCTCCCCAG
>NW_021886374.1:0-673 GCF_006229205.1 Suricata suricatta
CCCTGACCCTGACCCTGACCCTGACCCTAACCCCTAACCCTGACCCTGACCCTGACCCCTAACCCTGACCCTAACCCTGATCCTGACCCTGACCCTGACCCTAACCCCTAACCCTGACCCTGACCCTGACCCCTAACCCTGACCCTAACCCTGACCCTGACCCTGACCCCAACCCTGACCCTGACCCTGACCCCTAACCCTGATCCTATCCCTGACCCTGACCCTGACCGGAACCCTAACCCTGACCCTGACCCTGACCGGAACCCTAACCCCTGAACAGCTGTGGAATCTGCTCTGCCCAAGTAAAGAGGGATTGCCTTAGGATCAGGGGCTGCAACCACCTATTCAGTGCTCTTGCTGTTCTCCCACGATAGCAAAAACTCTTCCAACTGCTAAAAATGCAACTTTGTTGTGGGTGGAAAACTCAAGGCCCTGACTTTGGGCATTGGGTCCTCACTTCTCAGAGACATAAAAGGCACACAGATTTCACTTGTGTCCCTGGGAGGAGGGAGACCAAGAGTCACGCCTGCTCCTGGACGTATTAATTATCCATTGCCAAAGATCAAATTGCCCATTTTCTAGTCTCTTCTCTCTCCTTTACAAAGAGCAGTGACCACATGTGAGGAAGGTAAGGAAATTAGTGCTCAGTGAAGCAGTGGCAGACTCAAGGATT
>NW_021886375.1:0-673 GCF_006229205.1 Suricata suricatta
GCAGCGGACTGTGGGCAGTTGTCAGTGCAAACCAAAGCTCCACATTTTCTGATTCCATTTTTGTGGCATGAGAATGTCGGGCAGCTGGTGAGGTGGGAGATTAGGGAGAGGGGAAGGGTGAACTATGAGTGGAGCATGTCGGAATGTTCTATGGGGTCTGCCAACAAGATGCCGACCCTTCACTCTCTGTGTCTCCTCATTTCCCAGACGCCTGCTGCTGCTTCTGTTGTGTGGTTAATGAAAAGGTTCCCACACCCAGGAAGATACCACCGCCATCGAAAAAGCATGTCCATTTTTCCTCCGTGAGGACTGTCATCAGTCCTCCTCCAAATGAGGAAGCATCCCTGGAGGAAGGTGCTGTGGAAGTTTACTCATTATCCTGATTAAGAATAACTGTTTCATTTATTCTTTTATACTACCAGAACAGCATAGAATGTTGAGGCGTGGTTTTCAGTGATTTCATGTCTGAGGTTAAATTCATGAAGTCAACCATAGTACAGTGCAGGGGTGCCTGGGTGGCTTAGTCAGTTAAGCCTCCGACTTTGACTCAGGTCGGTTCTCACGACGTGGGTTCGAGCCCCGCTTCAGGCTCAGAGCCTGGAGCCTGCTTCTGGTTCTGTATCTCCTTCCCTCTCTGCCCCTCCCTCTCTCATGCTCTGTCTCTCTCTGTGTC
>NW_021886376.1:0-673 GCF_006229205.1 Suricata suricatta
TTTTTTTAAATCTTATTACTTAAATATTTTATACAGGGCTCTTTAATAGTCTGAAATTGATGATTTTAATACATGAAGTTTTTGGTTATTAAAAGTCTAAATTTGTTAACTGTTTTACCTGGTGATTTTCATTAAGAATGGCTTTTTAAGTTTGATACGGCCAATTAATTTTGACAAAGCAGGACAGAGTATCCAATGGAAAAAAGACTGCCTCTTTAGCAGGTGGTGCTGGAAGACTGGACAGCAACATGTAGAAGAATGAAACTAGACCACTCTCTTACACCATACACAAAAATTAACTCAAAATGACTGAAGGACCTGAATGTGAGACAGGAAACCATCAAAACCCTTGAGGAGAAAGTAGAAAAAATCCTCCTTGACCTCCACCACAGCAATTTCCTACTCGACACATCCCCAAAGGCAAGGGAAATGAAAGCAGAACTGAACTCTTGGGACCTCATCAAGATAAAAAGCTTCTGCACTGCAAAGGAAAGAATCAAGAAAACTAATAGGCAACCGACAGAATGGGAAGATAGTTGCAAATGACATATCAGATAAAGGGCTAGTATCCAAAATCTACAAGGAACTCACCGAACTCCACACCCACAAAACAAATAACCCAGTGAAGAAATGGGCAGAAGACATAAACAGACACTTCTCCAAAGAGGACATC
>NW_021886377.1:0-673 GCF_006229205.1 Suricata suricatta
ACGCTTCCTCTCCAGAGCGAATCAGGGCTGCTGAGCGCGGGTCTTTCTGCCTCTCCTTCTCTCTCTCCTTCTTCTCCTCCCTCTTGTCCTCTTCTCCCCCTCCTCCTATCCTTTGGATAACATCTTTATTTTAACATGGCCGTGCCTTCTCTCCGAGACAGAGAAATCATGGCTGTCCTAATGGGCATGGGCGTCGGAACGCATCAGGTCTGTGTCTGTGTGGACGCAGGTGCCCATTGTAGCGGGGACACTACCTTTGAGTTGCCTTTTTCTTTCTTTTCTTTCCAGTCTTCTCCGGTGTGGGGGGGCGGGGGAGCGGGTGAGAGCAAAAAAAAAAAAAAAGAAAGTGTGATTTCCTTGGACGTCTGCCTTCCCTTCCTCCCTCGCCGCAGCCTTCCGACGCAGCAAGTGAGAAAGGAAATGGAACACACCTGAATTACTGTACTGTACAAGGGAATTTAATTAAGAATATACACATTAGAATTTCAGTGGGATTGCCTATTTAATGTTACTTTATTAAGCCTTCTATCAACCCCTTTTTTATGTCTATCAGTTGATATACAATTAATCCGTTCTCTTGTGAGGAAAAAAATAGCACCTGAGGTGGATAGGCAGTGTCAGATGATAATAATTATAAGCAGCTGTTCACTTGCGGCACCTCTGGCCTACACGC
>NW_021886378.1:0-673 GCF_006229205.1 Suricata suricatta
TGTTTTAACAAGCCCTCCCTATGGCTCTGGTGGATGCTAAAATTTGAGAATCACTGCTCTATAATGTTGACTCTGCTTTCTGCCTGGATATTTTTCCATACTACAACCTTTGTTGTAAGCATCTATGGAATGTGGACTATTTCTTTCTTCCTCTGTCTTCCTCTGCATCCCCAGTACAGGGATATACACAGTGCTGACATTCGGTAAGCATGTTTGCTCCCTGACCAGTAGTAGACACCTCCTACAAGGCTCACATGCACCGGGAGCTAGAAGTCCTTGTTTTCAACTAGAAAATGGAGAGCCGCAATCAAAGTGCCACTCAGGAGTTCATCTTCTCTGCTTTCCCTTGCTCCTGGGAAGGTTCTGTCGCCTGTTTTATTCCACTGCTCTTCATTTACACCTTCATTGTCATTGGAAACCTTGTCATCATCACAGTGGTCCAGCTGAATGCTCCCCTCCACATGCCCATGTACTTCTTCATCAGCGCCCTTTCCTTCCTGGAGATCTGGTACACCACAGCGACCATACCAAAGATGCTCGCCAGTCTGCTCAGAGAGAAGAAGAGCATTTTCTTAAATGGTTGTCTCCTGCAGATGTACTTCTTCCACTCCACCGGCATCAGCGAGGTTTGCCTCCTGACAGCTATGGCTTTTGACCGCTACCTCGCCATCTG
>NW_021886379.1:0-673 GCF_006229205.1 Suricata suricatta
AGAGGGCGCTCCTCACGGCAGGTTCTCGGGGGATCTGAGGGGTGAACTACGTAGCTGCTACATTTATTTCTTCTGCACATGTAATTTATGATTTTTATGAAAACGTTCTAAAATCAAAATGAGCACAAAAAATTCAGAGAAAACTGAAAATGTCTCATAATCCTATTCTCTATGGATAACCATTAATGTTTGGTAAATGGATTTATTAAAGTTTTCCATAGAAACAAAAATAACAGATGGTGTGTGTGTGTGTGTGTGTGTGTGTGTGCACGCACACACACACACGCACGTGTTATATATGTTTATTATAAGGAATTCACCTGGCTGTGAAGGTTGAGAAGTCTCACAGTCTAGCATCTTCAGACTGGAAGCTCAGGAAAGCTGATGGTAGGGTTCTAGTCCGTGTCCGAAGGCCTGAGCACCAGCGGTGCCAATGGTGTAATCGCTGCCTGAATCTGAATAAGGAGAAAGATGTTCTGGCTCCTCTGGTCAGGTAGAGAGAGAATTCCCTCTTCCTCAGCCTTTTTGTTCTATTTGGGCCCTTGGTCAACTGGGGGATGCCATCCACACTGGGGAGGGCAGTCTACTTTACTCAGAAAACTGATTCATATGCTCATCTCATCCAGAAAACTCTCACAGACATACCCAGAAATAAGGTGCAGTTTAATCTGAG
>NW_021886380.1:0-1455 GCF_006229205.1 Suricata suricatta
TACATAGCCAACAAAGGATCACTAGACATTTGAAGAAAATAAACAAGAGGCAAAGTAAAGACTATTTTGAACACAGGGTGGCCTCTGAGGAAACAGACAAAAGAAGTCTCAAGAGATACCTTGTTATCCTCAGAGTGATTTCACTGGCTCTTGCATCCTTAGGAAGTACTGGCTACCATGGGGGCACATAGGGGATCAACTAGAGAACAAGAAAGAATGGTTAGAATCTATCTCTCTGACCCTCCCCTGCTCGTGCGGTCTCTCTCTCTCAAAAAAAAAAAAATGATTAGAAATTTCAAGTGATTATCAGAACTTTAAAAAAATTCAATAAAGGGGTTAAATTATGGAATGGAAGTAGTTGAAGACAAAGTTAGGGACATAGTGAATAAAAGCAAAGCATATCTCCCGGAAGGCCAGATAGAAGAGAAAAAGCCTGGCTAATCTAAGAGAAAAATTAAGTTAATATAACTTGAACATAAATTCAAAAGCCACTGCATTGGTCAAAAAAGCAGTTCTAAAAAAGTTGTCGTTCATGGAGGTGTTCGCTTTGGTATAAATCACTGAGTTGTACACTTAGGATTTGTGCCTTTTGGTGTATGTGTTATATGTAAAAAGACACTTTTAAAAAACTTTAATAAAAGAGAGCACTGGAGAGCCTTTTGAATGTCCCAAAAAACCTGAGCAAATATTACTTTCCTAATTTAAAAAGGAATCCAAAACACAAAACCTCATCAAATCAGTATTATTAGCAATATTGCGACACGCAACTCAAAATCAACTCAAACTATTCTTCAGTTGAAGTTGCCTTTAATAAAATCATTATTTAAAAGATTCATTATGATAAACACTCAGAAGACACAAAAAATCAAGTGAATAAATGAATCATTTACCAAAGTATGGCTGCTTTGCATAAACTCATTAACAAGAAATAGTAAAAAGGGTAAGAGTATCTAGAAATTTGCTGAAACATTTATTATAAAACAGAGTGGCATGTATACAAGTTTTACTAAAATATGTTCTTTCATTGTCATTCTATCTACAATGAATGTTCTTTCTCCAAATTAAACCATTTAGAAACTATGAAAGGAGAAATTTAGGAAAATACCATTTAACAGAATTAACTTCAGTCAGCAGATACATCCTGGCAGGAGAAATGTTGGAATTGCAGCAAAGTTCTGCGGATCACATTGGAAACCACGTCAACTTTTTATTTATTTATTTATTTATTTATTTATTTATTTATTTTTACGGTTGTTTATTTTTGAAAGAGAAAACAGTTTTTTTCAAAAACTGGAATTAATTTTTGGTCTTTGTTATTTAATGTAAATAATAGTTCATAGCAAAATTAATGGACAATAAACACATTTTCTTAAGCATGAAACAGGAAATTGAAAAACAGAAATAGGGCATTAGAACCATATTTCTAAAACCAAGAATATCTTTTCTTCAATTCTA
>NW_021886381.1:0-673 GCF_006229205.1 Suricata suricatta
TGATTATATACCTGGGAGTTGGGGGAAGTAAGGACAAGGGGAAGTTTCCCAAAGAACTTTCTTATGTATAAGAGGACTCATAAGATACTGGTGGCCATTGTCAAGCTGAGGTTGTTTTTCCCTCTAGCAAAACATTAACATTAAGACAGAGTTCCTGGGAGAAGGTTATACTCTGCCTGCCTCAAGTATTTGTCAAAGACCTGCAAGTTATAGGGAAATTTAATTTTATCAACATTTCCTTCTGCCCTTGTTTCTCACATCATCTACCTTCATTACCATCATGGTATTTCTACCAGGACAGGAAAGCCATGAAAATCAGAAGTTTCACTGCCACTACCACAGGGCGGACTTGATGTGGAGCAGGGGAAAGAAAAATAGGAACTCTCTGGGTGTGTCAGAAAGTAATCCCTGTGGCAAAGGAATGTAGAAGGCAACAAACATGGGTAGCCTGAGGCTATGATCCTGATGAGAGCAAAAGGCAACAGGCCAACTAAACAGTAATTAATAGGGAGACTTAAAGAATGAAAACATTCAAAGTGAGTTCTGATAAATTCTAGCATTAATCTGGTGTCTTATTGATATTGTAATGAATGACTACAAATTTAGTGACTTAAAACTTAAAATTTTTTATCTTACACTTCTGGAGGTCAGAAATCCAAAATGGGTCACATGG
>NW_021886382.1:0-673 GCF_006229205.1 Suricata suricatta
ACTTCTTGGTATATGAATAATGCTCCTATGAGTATTCACGTACAAGATTTTGTGTGACGTATGTTATTTAATTCTCTTGGGTGCAGACCGAAGAGTGGAATTGCTGGGTCGTGTGGTAACTGTATTTAACCCTTTTGAGGAGCTGCCAAACTGTTTTCCACAGTGACTACACCATTTTGCATTCCCACCAAATTATGAAGAGTCTGGCTTCTCCAAAATCTTGCTGCTACTTATCATTGTCTCTGTTTGATTATAGCCGTCTTAGTGAGTGTAGAGTAGTATTCGTTACAGCTTTGATTTGTATTTCCCTAATGACTTAAGACACTGAGCATCTTTTCCTGTGCTTATTGGCCATTCATGTGTTTTCTTTGGAGAAATGTCTCTTCAGATCCTTTGTCCATTTAAAAATTTGATTATTTGTCATTTTATGGAGTTGTAAGAGTTCTTTATATATTCTGGATATTCTGGATACTAGGTTTTTATCAGACATATGATGTGCAAATATCTTCTCCCATTCTGTGAGTTGTCTTTCACTTTCTTAATAATGTCCTTTGAAGCACAATAGTATTTGATTCTTTTTTTTTATAAAGTCCATTTTATCTATTTTTCCTTTGGTGGTTTGTGTTTTTAGACGCATGGTGGTGTCATGTCTCAGAAACTGTTGCCTACATCC
>NW_021886383.1:0-673 GCF_006229205.1 Suricata suricatta
GAATGGATCAAGGAGATGTGGTTTATCTGTACGGTGGTATACTACATGGCAATGAGAAAGAATGAAATCTGGCCATTTGTAGCAACATGGGTGGACCTCGAGGGTGTTATGCTAAGTGACATAAGTCAGGCGGAGAAGGACAGATACCATATGTTTTCATTCATAAGTGTAACAGGAAAAACTTAACAGAGGACCATGGAGGAGGGGGAGGGGAAAATAGTTGGGGAGAGGGAGGGAGGCGAACCATGAGAGACTCTTGAATACTGAAAACGAACTGAGGGCTGATGGGAGTAAGGAAGAAGGGAAGGGGGTGATGGGCATGGAGGAGGGCACTTGAGGGGATGAGCACTGGGTGTTATACGGAAACCAACTTGACAATAAACTATAAAAGAAAAAAAATAAAAGAGGGAGTGCTCAGTACTGCAAAATCTTTGAGGAGGCAGACTAAAATAAGGCTTTAAAAGGGTCTTTTGCTAGAAAGAAATCTACTCAAGTTACAGTAACTGGGGTTTGTTTTAAGGATACTTTATGGGGTTTTAGGTAAGTTCAAGAACAAAACCCAAATACAACTGGAAAACAAAAGGACTAGTTGCTGGGATATGGAGAACCACCAGGAGCCAGAGCTGTTTCTTCTACCCCTTTCCCAGGGGCAATTGCTAAGCAGCTGCTTCGT
>NW_021886384.1:0-673 GCF_006229205.1 Suricata suricatta
CACTCACCTCTCCATGCGGATGGCTTCCGTGCGCCGCAGCTTCTCCTCCCAGGTCTCGTTGAGCTCGGCTATGATCTTCTCCGTCTCCTGGGCAGCGAGACAGAGCACAGTGAGGGGCAGCCAGGAGCAGAGGCCAGGCTGCCGGCAAAGGGCACCGAGACCCCAGTCCCCAGGTCTGGCCAGGCAGCACCATGCCTGAGAGGTCAAGGTGAAGGGCTGAGGGGTTAACATGTCCGCGGACACAAGTGTCTCCCACAGACACAGCCTGACAGTAGAGAAAACAACAAAATAAATCTGGAGGGAGAGAAACACACGTGTATGAGGACACTGAGAGACACACGGGGACCCTGGGAGACACGTGGGGACCCTGGGAGACACGCGGGGACCCTGGGAGACACACGGGGACACTGACAGGTGGGGACCCTGGGAGACACACGGGGATCCTGAGAGACACGTGGGGACCCTGGGAGACACGCGGGGACCCTGGGAGACACGCGGGGACCCTGAGAGACACGCGGGGACCCTGGGAGACACGCGGGGATCCTGGGAGACACACGGGGACACTGACACATGGGGACCCTGGGAGACACGCGGGGACCCTGGGAGACACGCGGGGACCCTGGGAGACACGCGGGGACCCTGAGAGACACGTGGGGACCCTGAGAGACACACG
>NW_021886385.1:0-673 GCF_006229205.1 Suricata suricatta
GTCATATTTTTAATTTTTTGAGGCGCCTCCATACAGTTTACCAGAACGGCTGCACCAGTTTGCATTCCCACCAGCAGTGCAAAAGTGATCCTGTTTCTCTGCATCCACGCCAACATCTGTGGTGCCTGAGTTGTTAATTTTAGCCATTCTGACAGGTGTGAGGTGGTATCTTGTTGTGGTTTTGATTTGTATTTCCCTGATGATGAGTGATGTTGAGCATTTTTTCATGTGTCTGGAAGACATCTGGATGTCTTCTTTGGAGAAGTGTCTATTCCTGTCTTTTGCACATTTCTTCACTGGATTATTTGTCTTTGGGTGTTGAGTTTGATAAGTTCTTTATAGATTTTGGATACTAACCCTTTATCTGATATGTCGTTTGCAAATATCTTCTCCCATTCCATCAGTTGCCTTTTAGTTTTGCTGATTGTCTCCCTTGCTGTGCAGAAGCTTTTTATTTTAATGAGGTCCCAATAGTTCACTTTTGCTTTTGTTTCCTTTGCCAAAAGAAAGAACAGGAAGAAATGACAGCCAGGAACTTAATCAACACAGATACAAGCAAGATGTCTGAACAAGAATTTTGAATCACAATAATAAGAATACTAGCTGGGGTTGAAAATAGATTAGAATCCCTCTCTGCAGAGATAAAAGAAGTAAAAGCTAGTCAGGATGAAAT
>NW_021886386.1:0-673 GCF_006229205.1 Suricata suricatta
ACATGATACTCTATATGGTACACCTGACAGACTCCACCAGAGTGGAGAACTAATCCATGAATTCAGCAAAGTCTCAGGGGACAAAATCAACATGCAGAATCAGTTGCCTTTCTATACACCAACAATGAAGCAACAGATAGAGACATGAAGAGACTGATCCCATTCATAATTGCACGAAAAACGTAAAATACCTAGGAATTAAACTATACAAATATATAAAAGATCTGTATGATGAAAACTATAGAAAACTTACAAAAAAAATTGAAGAAGACTCCAAGAAATGGAAAACATTCCATGCTCATGGATTGGAGGAATAAACATTGTTAAAATGTCATTATTACCCAGAGCAATCTACACATTCAACGCAATCCCAATCAAAATTGCACCAACATTCTTCTCAAAGCTAGAACAAAGATCCTAAAACTTGTATGGAACCACAAAAGACCCCAAATAGCCAAAAGAATATTGAAGAAGAAACCAAAACAGGAGGCATCACAATTTCAGACATTAGTCTCTACCACAAAGCTGTCATCATCAAGACACTATGGTATTGGCATAAAGACAGACACATAGACCAATGGAATAGAATAGAGAGCCCAGAACTGGACCCACAAGTGTATGGGCAATTAATCTTTGACAAAGCAGAAAAGGGTATCCAATGAAAAAAAAAAAA
>NW_021886387.1:0-673 GCF_006229205.1 Suricata suricatta
TCTTTCAGATTGGACAAAGCAGTTCACATGCCTATTTTTCGCCCTCCTTTTGGATTTTAATGTATATAGTACTTGTTAATGTTTGAGAGAACACGTGCACACATGTGCATGAGTGGGGGAGGGGCAGAGAGAGAAGCACAGCAGGCTCCCCACTGTCAGGCAGAGCACAAAGCACCTCACATTCCCACAGACCATGAGGTCATGACCTGAGCTGAAATCAAGTTTTGGACGCTCAACCGACTGAGAGACCCAGGCATCCCTAATGTATTTAGTATTTTAGATGTCACAGATGTCTCTAACGGCCATGGCAATTTATAGAATGGTTAATAATCAAATACTATTTCTAAAACAGTAATAATGCTTGCAAAGCAGTAAAACAAAATGAGCAAAATGAGGTCCGTGATGAAATTTGTGTTTAACAAATACACTCTTTCTGGTGAGGAAAAGTGACTTTCCTTATATCCTTCTGTGTTCTTAGCTGAGAGCCCAAATAAAAGGCATATTGATAGGAGAAAAATAAAACTTAATAGCTTAATATTTTAAAAACTTGAGGGGCCCCTGGGTGGCTCAGTTGGTTAAGTGTCTGCCATTGGCTCAGGTCATGATCTCACAGTTGGTGAGTTTGAGCCCTTCCTCAAGGCTCTGTGCAGAGATCTCAGAGCTGGGAGCCTAC
>NW_021886388.1:0-673 GCF_006229205.1 Suricata suricatta
ACTCTCTCGCCATCTTTATTCAACCCGGAGGAGTTCATGCCCCTGGATCCCACCCAGGAGCCCATCTTCCCCCCAGAGTTGCTGGTAGGTGATGCTGATGCCCTGGGGAGAGGTCCAGCCACATCTGTGTGCCACGAGGTCTGTGAGACTCACGTTATTCACACTAGTGGGGACCTTTGTGTCCTTGTCCTTTGTGTTTTTCTTTCTTCCTCTGACACTGGAGGTCAAGCCCCTGTGTCACATACTCCCAAAGGGACCCTCACTTCTCACACACACGTGGCTCAGTACAGAGGGTGGATCTCTCCAGCACCCCACGTAGAGTAACAGGTGCTCCACACTCAAACATTTATGGCAAGGACAGAATCAAGCATCTCTGTAATCTGGAGTGCAGATCCAGGACAGGGGTTGGGGGGGGACTGAGCACAATAAGACTGCCTAATGAGTCCTTGAGTCCAATGGGCCAGAAAGAAGGGCTCTTCCACAGGCCACTGGCATACCTTTCTTTGGATTGTGTAACTTTTAACAAAACCCATCAGTTTGATTTGGGGTTTTTGTCTCCCAGCCCGCATCACACCTCACACATTAGAATCAGCCTGACACCCCTTCTGTTGCCCCCTCTGCTGCCCCCACACCTTGTCCACTACACCTCCTGGAGACAACGGGGGTGGGGGGG
>NW_021886389.1:0-673 GCF_006229205.1 Suricata suricatta
GTTTCACTTAACAGTATATAAAATGCTGTGTTGTGACAGGTATCAACTATCCATTAGATACTGAATCAATTTTTCTTAAGCACTACTAACTGCTTGCTTTTCTTGAAGCTAGATCATTCTGAAAGTTTCCTGTTAGACCTATGAGTGCAAACATATGGTATCTGTCCTTCTCTGCCTGACTTATTTCGCTTAGCATGACACCCTCAAGGTCCATCCACTTTCCTACAAGTGGCCATATTTCATTCTTTCTCATTGCCATGTAGTACATCTTTCTTGATATTAATGGGTCATCCAAGTCTCTGTTAATTCCCTGTTAGCTGGAAGTCAAAGGACTTCCACTAGGTCCCTAGGGACCAATCCAGAGATGAAAGGGTCTAAATATACTGATTCCTCAGATGCTCATCCTTGAACACAGTGGAAAACCGACCAGGCTATACATTGTAAAATAGTAACAACTAAAATGATGAATTGGCACCAAACTGATAAAAACCTCTTTCTCATTTAAAGCCAATGCTTGTACATTTGGGATGTGGCAACAACCACTTACCATGTAGCACATTCTCGCAATTTTGATTACCAATAACTCATTTATGTTCTCTAACACCCTAAAGTTCTTCTCTACCAAGGTTCAAAAACTAGAGGTGATGGTAGGATGGAGGGAAAATGTGGGGAG
>NW_021886390.1:0-673 GCF_006229205.1 Suricata suricatta
GGCAAAGGTCACCATCACGCGGCTGGTGTGAACAGCCGCTTGTACTTTGCACTGTGTGCAAACCTCCGGTGCAGGAAGGAAGTCGGCCTCCTGAAACCTATCCTAAAGAAGGAATTAAGGATCTGAACAGAGTCTCTGCAAGGATTCTCAGTGCCTCGACCTTATCATGGTCAAAAGCTAAAAATCTTCTTAAGTGAGAGAGTCAGGAACCGTGTCTAAGAAACATGTTTACTCATTTTGAGGTTGTTTGCAATATATTATCAATTTTTACAAAAGGCATCAAGCAGATCACTCGACAGTATGCAGGATGTAGGCCATTTGTGCATAAAAGTAAAAACAAACACAACTATTGACCTAAATACACATACACAAATATACACACACACACATGCATAGATGGGCATCTGTATTTTTTTCTCCAGCTACATGTATACATAGGCATACCTATGCACACACATGCATATATGCAAATAAATGTGTAGATATCTATACGCCTAGATGTTAATATTCCATATTTCTAAGTGGGAGGATTATAAGTAACATCTATTGTCTTCTCCTGCATACATTTTATGCTTTATAACTCTTTTCCATAACAAGCATATTTTTTCCTTTAATTTAAAAAGAAGGAAGGGGCGCCTGAGTGGTTCAATCAGTGAAGCATCTGACTTCGGCT
>NW_021886391.1:0-1455 GCF_006229205.1 Suricata suricatta
CACTCAGCATAAGTCTCTGGAGATTCACCTAAGTTGTGACAGGCATCAATAGTTTGTTCCTTTGTATTTGCTATTTAATATTCTATGATATGAATGTACTTAATTATGTTTCATAATTCACCTGCTGTAGAGCATCTGGGTTTTTGGCAATTACACATTGAGCTGTGATGAATGCTTATTAATGGGTTTTTGTTTGACATATGTTTTCCTTTCTCTAGAATAATGTCTAGTCTTCAGGTCATGTAATAGTTGCATATTTAGTTTTGTTTATTAAGAAACCGCCAAATTGTCTTCCAGAATGGTTGTACCATTTTACATGTACACCAGCCAATGTTTAAGCGATCCTATTTCTTGGGAACCTTCCCAAAAATGTGTGCTATCAATATATTTTATTTTAATGTGTATAATTTTATTTTTCAGCTTTAATGGATTATATAGAAAATTTCACATATTTAATGTATGCATTTTCATGAGTTTGGGCATAGGGATACATATCTGTGATACTGTCCCATAGTCAAGTAATAGATGACATATTCATCACCTCCAAAAGATTTCTTGTTTCCCATTGCCTCACCCTCCACTTTTTTTTTTCTTTTGATAAAACATTTGGAATGAGATATACCCTTGTAACAAGTTATTTTAGTGAACAACACTATATTGTTAACTATGTTAACTATAGTCACTGTGTCACACAGAAACACTCTAGGTCTTATTCATCTTGTATAACTGTAACTTCATACCCAATGAGTAACAGTTCCCCATTCTGATGGGTGTAGTGATAACTTGTCATTAAATTTACATTCCCTATTGAGATGGGAACTAGCATCAACTTCTTTTAACATTTTTAAAATTTCTCACTGACACTACCTGATCCTAGAAACTACTATCGGAGGAAGGGTTTTGATGATACATTCAATTTCCTTGAAAATTTAGAGTTACTTAAATTATCTCCTATTGGATAAGTTGTGGTAAATCGTGTTTTTCAAGGAAGTGGTCCATTTCATCTGAGATTTCAAATGTATTAATTTAGCATTGTTCATAAATTTTCTCATCATTTTGATGACTGCAAGTTCTGTTATGATATCCCCCTTTTACACTCATTATATTGATAATTTGTGTCCTTTCTTTTTTCTTTCTCTGTCAGGTTTTCTAGAAGTTTGCCAACCATTTGAATGTTTCAAAGAATCCATTATTGCTACATTTATTTCTATATGGATTCTGTTTTCAATTTCATTGATTTCTGTGCTTGTTCATATTATATCTTTCCTTCTGCTTGGGTCTAAATTTACACTTTCTAGTTTTTAAGGCGAGAGTTTAGTTGATCAATCTGAAATTTTTCGTCTTCTAATATATTTATTTGGTGCTGTAAATTACCCTCACAGCAATGCTTTAGATGTTTCTAACAAGTTTTAATATGTTGCATTTTCATTTCAAATCAGTTCAATATATTTGTTA
>NW_021886392.1:0-673 GCF_006229205.1 Suricata suricatta
GATCCCATTCAGTTCCAAATCCTCCAAGAGTTCTTGTCATTGAATTCTTCCTCTTTTGTTACAGAAATATGTATTCCTTGACTCAAAGACTACTGCCTTGTTAGAAACGTGGACACAGATCTTTCCCAGAAATCCTGAACAGAATCTCCATTTGAATAAGATGGCCATTGCACTGCTGTGAATTCTGATTCATGTTAGAATATGCTAAGTATATCTGTAACTCATCAAAACTTTCCATTAAGAAAGACACACCACATGACCCACTCAGCTGAGATTCCAAGTTCAGCTCAGGACATGATCTCTCAGTTTATGAGTTTGAGCCCTGTGTTGGGCTCCATGCTAACAGCTCAGAGCCCGGAGCCAGCTTTGGATTCTGTGTCTTTCTCTCTCTCTGCTCCTTCCCTGTTCATAGTTTGTCTCTCTCTCCTTCAAAAATAAATAACAATCGCAAAAATAGTTTAATACAATAGACACATGTACTGTCTTTCAAAACTATACAGTCACAAAATTTTTTTACAAATAGAAACCACCGGTGCCATTGATGTAAACGCAGAATGCAAAAGTGTGTATGCCTAGGGGGTGCCTGACTGGCTCAGTCAGTTAAGGGCCTGCCTTTGGCTCAGGTCATGATCTCATGGTATGTGGGTTCAAGCCCCGCCTCAGGCTGTGTGCT
>NW_021886393.1:0-673 GCF_006229205.1 Suricata suricatta
GACATGGAGTCGGAGAGCCCTCATGTGAACCCCGTGGGCGCCACTGTTCAACCTCACCTGACTGGCTGGACTTCTCTGAACCTCACCTTCCTCACCTGCAAAGTGGAGGTGACAATTCCTGTCCGCATGGGGTGCCGTGAGGACCTCAACGAGTCTGACCCCCACCCCCGACACTGGAGGGAGAGGCAGGAGGCAGGGGAGCTGAGCCAGGGGTGAGGCAGATGCCACGGGGGCGGGGGGAAGCAGCCTCACCACGGCCAGGGCCAGATCCTTAGTCCCTCCCATCCAACCGCAGAGTGGGGATCCCTCAGGGGCTTCCACCAGGGGAGGGACACCGTCCGAGGTGCATTCGTAGAAGATGGTTGACGCTTTCTGGTAGACAGAGGGGTTGGCTGGACGCAGGAGGGCAAGCTCTGGGGGGGGGGGGGGCAGGACGCTCACGGCTCTGCTCCTTGCCATGGAAGAGCGCCTGGCACAGGATGAATGATCAGTAAGTATTTATTCAGCGACAGAATAAGTCCCTTAGCCGGACAGAAAGGGAATAAAAACAGCACAAACCCCTGGGGACAAAGAGGCCAGGACGCTTTATACCAAAAGATGAACTCTGTCATCACGTTTGAAGAGGTAAAGCAGACAGGAGCTGACCTGACGGTCTGGAGGAAACTCTGGAATC
>NW_021886394.1:0-673 GCF_006229205.1 Suricata suricatta
TATATATATATATAATGTATTACTCGCCTCCTCTTCCCTGGCTGGAAGACCAGGGAATCTGTATTCAATTGTCTTTTTATGCAACACAGATACATGGAACAGCAGCCCTTAGCCAGGCCCTGAGCTCGGGGAGCATGGTAGGCAGCCTCCCACAGAGCTCTGTTCCCTCAAGAGCCCACCTTCAACAAGGATATAAAACAAAGGAGGCAAAACTTTTTGTAGCCCCTCGAGTTTTCCTACAGCTACCCTGACAAAATCACCACAAACTTAGTGCCTTAACACTAAAGGAAATCTTTTATCATACAGGTTTGGGGGTCAGAAGTCCAACATCGGTCTCACTGTGCTAAGGTCAGGAGGGCTGGTTTCCTCAGGAGGCTGCAGGGAAGAACGTGTTTCCTTGCCTTCACTGGCTTCCGGAGGCCACCTGCATTCCGTGGCTCCTGGCCCCTTCGTCCGTCCACAAAGCCAGGACCCCAGCGCCTTCCCTCCTCCCTGACTGTGTCCTCACGTCTTTCTCAAGATCCCTCACCATGGCTGTGAATTACCCCTTGCGTTGGAAAGTAACATACTCACAGGCTCCGGGAATAGGACGCGACCTCTTTGGGGGGCTGTCGTGCAGCCTGCCACAAGCTCATTCCTGAAGCTGCTGAGAGCCCAGGCTGACGTCCACACA
>NW_021886395.1:0-673 GCF_006229205.1 Suricata suricatta
ACTTGACAAAGTCATGGAGCTGGAAAGTAGCAAAGGTGGGATTTAATTTTTCCTCTTCTGATTACCAGAAGAGGACCAGTGGTGGTAGTTACTTGCTATGCCAAGTTTGGTGTTAATGAAACATACTGGGCTTCCTTGGAATTTCTAGAAAGTCCACAATTTGAATGATCACCCTTGAATAATTGGACATTTGGTCTGTTTTGGCCATGGGCATCCATCTGTCCCCTTCACCATATGTTTGATAACAAAGGATTTGAAATCCATCAAATTGATTCGTAATAGTAACTGTCTTAGGACTTCCTTAGCTTAACTGACATTTTAAAAAATCTGTGAAGTCCTCTTTGGTTTTGGAGTCCCAGACTCTCTATTTCATGTTCCCAAGAAGAGCCCATCTGCTTACAGCCACAAAAGTCCAAAGTCCAACATAAAACGATGCTCAACATCACTCATCTTCAGGGAAACACAAATCAAAACCACACTGAGATACCACCTCACACCAGTCAGAGTGGCTAAAATGAACAAAGCAAGAGACTATAGATGTTGGAGAGGGTGTGGAGAGATGGGCACCCTCTTACACTGTTGGTGGGAATGTAAACTGGTGCAGCCGCTCTGGAAAACAGTGTGGAGGTTCCTCAAAAAACTATCCATAGAACTCCCTTATGACCCAGCAATA
>NW_021886396.1:0-673 GCF_006229205.1 Suricata suricatta
TTCCTGCTCGAGCCTCTCCTCCTGCTCACGTCTCTCCTCCTGCTCGCGCCTCAGCTGCTGCTCCCGCCTCTCCTCCTGCTCGAAGCGCGGCTCCTGGCGCCTCCGCTCCTGCTCACGTCTCTCCTGCTCGCGCCTCCGCTCCTGCTCACGTCTCAGCTGCTGCTCGCGCCTCTCCTCCTGCTCACGTCTCTCCTGCCTCAACTCCTGCTCGAGTCTCTCTTCCTGCTCGCGCCTCAGCTGCTGCTCCCGCCTCAGTTCCTGCTCCAAGAGCTGCTCGCGGCGCCTCACCTCCTGCTCACGTCTCTCCTGCTCGCGCCTCAGCTCCTGCTCGCGCCTCACCTCCTGCTCGCGCCTCACCTCCTGCTCACGTCTCTCCTGCCTCAGCTCCAGCTCGAGCCTCTCCTCCTGCTCGCGCCTCAGCTCCTGCTCCCGCCTCTCCTCCTGCTCGAAGCGCGGCTCCTGGCGCCTCAGCTGCTGCTCCCGCCTCTCCTCCTGCTCACGTCTCTTCTGCTGCTCACGTCTCTCCTCCTGCTCACGTCTCTCCTGCCTCTGCTCCTGCTCGAGTCTCTCCTCCTGCTCGCGCCTCAGCTGCTGCTCGCGCCTCCGCTCCTGCTCCAGGCGCGGCGCCTCCTGCTCCGGTTTCTGCCTTTGCAGATGCTCTTCTTCCTGGAGC
>NW_021886397.1:0-673 GCF_006229205.1 Suricata suricatta
GAGTGTCTCGGGCCGCCTCGGACACGCGGGGGCGCGGGGCATCGCGTGAAGTTCGCTGCAGACTCGGGCAACTTTTTCCCGGCCGGGCGGCGAGCGTCCGGGGCAGGGCCGTTGGGAGCGGCCCCGGGGCGGGGAAGACTGTGCTCTGGACCCTGCTCGGTGGCCGCCTTCCCTAGGCCACCGCCGGGGCGGCTGCGCCCTGGCCCCAGCCAGAACCGGTCGCAAGTGAGAGACGCGGTGCACTGACCCATTGTACAGAACAGGCCTCCGTCTCGCGGCCCCAGTTTCTGCCCCTTTCTGGTGCCACCGTGTATGCCCGGGCCGGGCCGCCAGAGTCTTGTGCTGACCTCCTTCGGCTGCCAGGCTCTCCACGGAGCCACGACGGGGGTGGGGGGGGGGGGAGCGACCAGGGGTCACAGAAGTCAGACCTCTTCACAGAGTACTTAGGGGCGGGGGGGGGGTGTCCAGAGCACGCCCCCCCCAAGGTGGTGGAGGTGGACGGAGGGAAAGGAGAAGAGGGCTCCGCCCCCCACAAAGTAGCTTGTTCACTTGTTGCTGAGCTGCAGCTGGCACCCAGCAGAGCAGTGAGAATGGGCCAAGTCTTTTGGGGGGAGGCGGGGGAGGTATGGGAGGAAGGAGAGGTCCTGGGCTGAAGCAGCTTTGGGTCTGGAGG
>NW_021886398.1:0-673 GCF_006229205.1 Suricata suricatta
ATGCGCTTTGCCATTCCACAGAGAGTGCACTGCACCTAAATCAGTGTGTTCTGAGGTCAGTGAGAAAATCCAAATTCATGTCATCCTAAGAAACCCACCACGTGGGACACTCACCTACTGTTTCGTAATAAACTGAGCACAGTCTGATTCCTCCAGTATTATTAAGAGCCTTTTTAGTCTGTTTTATGAAGTGCTTATGTTGCATTTATAGATATTTTTTGGGAGCCCCAAATATACACCTTTTTTTGTTGTTTTTTTTTATGTTTGTTTATTTTTGAGAGAGAGGAAGAGACAGAGCATGAGCAGGGGAGGGGCAGAGAGAGGGGGTGACACAGAAGCCGAAGCAGCTCCAGGCTCTGAGCTGTCAGCACATGTGGGCATGGGGCCCAAAGTTATGAACCGTGAAATCATGACCTGAGCTGAAGTCTGATGCTGAACCACGTGATTCCCCAGGAACCCCAAATACACACTTTTAATAACAGAATCAAGCTTAGCAACACTGGAAACCACACAAGAGCCGACCTCCGTGGCCAGAGTCTGGCTCAGGCAGAGCCGATGCCTTCTCTCTCCCCTCTGCCTTACTCTGAGAAATGTGCTAGTTTACGGCACTGGTTCAGGACCATCTACACCACTGTCTCCCCCGGGCCAGGCTCTGTGTGTGCACGGGACTGAA
>NW_021886399.1:0-673 GCF_006229205.1 Suricata suricatta
CTCTATCACATTTATTTTTTATTTGATTTGTCATTTTCGTAATTTGTGTTGTATCCTTCCTTTCCTCTTTTTGTCAATGAGTTCTGTGTTTCAGTCATGTTTGTATTACCTTTTCCACCTTGAAACCTGCTCTGAACCGTCTTTTTGGGTTTCCTCTGTATAGTGGTCTGTGTGTTCCTGTAGACAAATTCCAAGTCAGACGAGCTGGGCTAAACCTCGAGCTGCACTGCTATGACAGTATTCCCAAGGTATTCTGTGAAAGGGTAAAATCAATTCTAGATGTTTTTAACGTTGATTTATTCTTTTGAGAGAAATTGAGAGAGACAGATCATGAGCGAGGGAGGGGGAGATACAGAAGCCGAAGCAGTCTCCAGGCTGTGAGCTGTCATCACAAAGCCTGATGGGGGGCTCGAACCCTGGAACCGTGAGATCATGACTTGAGCCGAAGCTGGATGTTTAACCCACTGAGCCCCTCGGGCGCCCCAATGTAAATCAATTCTAATGTTCTCACTGGTCACGTGGATTCATGGGAGAATTTATGGAAAAGTGTTAGAATGGTGTGTGGTGGTTAGTCAATGTTCAAGAACAGGAGCTGTTGTTCTTGAGGTTACAAGTTGTCTTTTCCACAATCATCTTTATCTTCAAAGTCCTCGTGACTTTTCTTTTCCTTGCT
>NW_021886400.1:0-673 GCF_006229205.1 Suricata suricatta
CTGTATTTCTGCAGGATTTCTCCCTCTTCCTCAAACCGAGCATAAAAATACTCAGGCAGAGAAGTTTCCTTGTGAAGGCTGCTGTGTCACGTAAAACTTACATTAGATAAATTTGTATGCTGTTCTCCTTTGGAAAAAAAATAAACAGCCTTGTTATGTCCAAAGCTGTGAGATAAATGAAACTATTCGATTTTAGGAGGCCCATTGTGATGGTTTGTATTACTTTTTTAATTTTGCAACTGGTCAGTCACATTCATAAAACGCAGGGTGAAGCGTGTTTACGAAATCAGAGATATTAACAATAAGCCCTCTCTAGATGGAAAGCGTGGAAGCATTCATGGGGGTAATTGCCAGCTCCCTAGGTGAGGCTGGGAGCAAGCGTTGTTTCTGGTAGTTTCTTCGAAGGGGAAAATGAATCTGGGTTGAGCTTCCTCTACGTACAAAGAGATGGTCTGATAAATTCAGCAGGACAGTGTGCATGAGTGAGCAGAAACAGTGCCTTGCCTGCTACGGGATTTCGGGTGAGTTCTCTAACCTCCCACGATCTCAGTTCCCAGCCTGACTGGTCCTGGGGTTCATCCCAGGGATCCGTGTGGTTCCCATTGGCTCCAAGACGCTCTCGTCTTTTCTGAAGGCGGCTTGAATTCGCAGGCGGTCTAACTCTCAAAAGGAC
>NW_021886401.1:0-673 GCF_006229205.1 Suricata suricatta
GCATAGTTTTATGTATGTGGCAAGGACACAAGAAAGGCTGACTATTATTATTCCTACACTGTTTTCCAGAAATGAGATTTTCTAGTATCCCTGTGAGGATGTAACAGTAACTTAACTAAGTTAATAAATAACATTAAAATAAAGAAACAATTATTAATATGGAATATTTTAAAAGTGCTGAAGCCAGATTAATCGTTCTTCAGAAAATTGAGCATAGTTCCTTACAATTGGAGTGAACACAGAAGATTCTGGCACGATTATACTTAAGAAAGCAAACGTAGGCTTCTCCAAATTGCTGTTGGTCCTCTTGCAGTGATGTCCCTGCTGAGGCACATAGTATGAGACATCTGGAAGACCCGGATATATGGGCAGTGCGTTGGGCACATTGGAGGGACCATGACTTTCCCATTAGTCAATTATAATAATAATAAAAAAAAATACAGTGGCTCAGCCAGAGTCTTACTTTGACCCCCAAAATCCAGAGACAGGTAGGTGGTTCAAAAATGGTATAACTGCGTGAAGAAACCATGTTGTAGCCTCCTTTAAACTTCAGATCTTCCAACTCTAGTTTGTGGTTTTTGCCCTTACGGTCCAAGATGGCTGCTCCACCTCAGCCCTTCAAGTACATTATGGACAAGAAGAAGGAAGTGACCTAGAGGAAGGAATGATGCCT
>NW_021886402.1:0-1455 GCF_006229205.1 Suricata suricatta
GAGCCCACCGAGGTGCCAGACCCCAAGGGAATTCATCTTGGAGTCTCTAGACCACAGCAGCTGCCAGCCGAATGCCACCAAATGACCCAGCCAATGCCACATGGAGCAGAAGAATTGCCAGTAGAGCCCTCCCTCAATTAACTGACTCACAAAATCAAGAGCTTTAATGAAATGGCTGTTGCTTCAGGCCACTAAGTGTCGGGGTAATCTGTAATACAGCAGGAGACGAGACGACTGGAAGTCCACACTCCAGATGCCCACGCGGGCCCACAGCGAGTGAGGTAAGGCGTTTGTGAGTCACGTGCCTCGTAAACAGTGCAGCTGAGATCCCGACTCGGTGGCCCGCCTCCAAAGCCTGTAATCTCAGCCACTCAACTGAATTATTTTAAAATTATAATTAACTCTTGGAGATAAGGCATATATAACATCTTGATTCTTCTTAGCATCTAGTCTAATTCCAATCTAATGAAGAATTTGTGCCAAAGGCATCTATCCTCTCTGCATTCATAGTTACCTATTTATGCTTGTTTTCACACCCTTCTGAATTTTAAAATGTGATGATTTTCTCCAACAGATTTGCCTGTGTTTATTTTAAGACAGGAGGATAGAGATCCTCATTTCTCTTTCGCCCTCAGCATAGATCATATCAGCAGTACGGCTTAATACCAAAGGGCAGGCTCATTCTGGGACTCAGGAAGTTGATTTCTACAGTATTAAATGCGGCTTAGTCATTTTCCAAGGAGACAGAGACTCTGAGGTCTTGGTAGTTTCCCTGATAAGCTATCATCCCATCTATTTTATATTAGAATGTATTGTTTACTGAAAAGGGTTAGGAATGGGGCAAAAAGGAGCCTTTTTTGCAACTTCCTGACAGGCAAATAGATCTGTACCTGCAGGCCTTCTGGAGCCAAGAAGGTCAGGGGTCGAGGACCCAGAGGTACTGATGAAATCAAGGTCTTAAGCTAATTAACCACTTCAGCAGTATGCGCCGTTGCGTGGATACAGTTGTTTCCACCAAAGAACAAATAACACAATAAAGGGCATCAAGGAAAGCAGATTCTCTGAGCAAGTGTCATCCTCTGGTTTGGTGTGAAGATCACCATAAACAGGGATAATCAAGAAAGCCTAGGCTTCTATTTTTTTGGTGTCACTTTCAAAACATTTTGATTTCAGCCTCCCAAAGACTAATCCCATTGTGAAAAAGAGCACAGCGGTGATAGGCACCCGATTATCAACATTTCCTGGAACACAAAACAAATTTCAGAAGCAAGCACAAAATGCTTCTAGGCATTCCAATGATTCTTGTTAAGTGTGGCTGAGGTTACACTTTAGAAAAATCTAGCAAAAAAAAAAAAAAAAAAACCCCACATAGAATTCTAAGAGTTTAGAGATCAATTGAACAATTGGCTCATTAATAAAAGTAAAATCACAACATAATTTTATTTTCTTCCCTTG
>NW_021886403.1:0-673 GCF_006229205.1 Suricata suricatta
GGGACAATTTTAAATTTAATTTCAAAATTTTTATTAGAATATCAACTCATGTACCTAATTTAAAAGAATAAAATATTGTTTCAAGGCTTATAATGGAAACAGCATTTTCCTAATTCACTACTGCCATCTCCCTGGAAGAAAAGGTTCTCAACATGTTTATCTATTCTGGTTACTATTTCTAAATAATAATTCTTTACTGCTATTTCTTGATTATCTTTAAAATATATCTACTGGTTCCCTATTATAGAAAATTATTTAGCTTACATGAAATACCGACTTTTCCTTCCCACAGGTCTAAATATGTTTCCTTCCTTTCTCTCAATACCAAAATATTTGAAAATATAAGTATCTAATTTTCACATGAGTATAATAATATAAGTATTATTTATAGATAAATGTCAGGGTCATTTACAGTTACATACATTTTTATTTTTTCTCCAGAATATATTTATTTTATTTTAAAAGATTTTCTTGTTTTTTCCCCACTTATTAATTTCTCCTCAAATTATCCAACAGATTTCCTAAATGCCTATCAAACTATTCCAACAATATAAGCCAAGAAGTTCACTTTTCCTTAGAGGTATCATCTGTGGAACAGTCTAAAAATCCACTCCAATCAGTATTAATTGTCAATTAGACCAGCAGCAAAGGTTTCATCTTGGAACTAGGGTTC
>NW_021886404.1:0-673 GCF_006229205.1 Suricata suricatta
CCAGGCTCCACACTGTCAGTGCAAAGCCCAATGTGAAGCTTGAACCCACGAACCGTTGAGAACATGATCTGACCAAAATCAAGAGTCAGATGCTCAGCTGACTGAGCCACCCAGCTGCCCCAAGACTCGGCTGGTTCTAGTAACTCATCCACACCTGTCGGCCTACCGCGCAGGGCCGGGCCTAGAGCTCCCCAGCCAGGGCTCCACAGCAATCACAGGCTGTCTGCTCTCAAACACAGAGTTCTAGGTGTGGGGACCTTGTCTCCTGTTTTAATTAAACTCCTCAGGCTACTGCCACATGAAAACCCCAGCAACTTGCCTTTATAAGGAACTAGACATTTAACTTAAAACCAGCGCAAGCCACATACAATGAAAACAAGTCACATTATCTGCACAAAAAGAAGTTGAGTTTTTTTACATTTGCATCACACATATTTCACACAGCTGATTTTTGGCTACTGAACCGATATTAAAAAACGTTAAGCCTCAGTATGAGGGGGAAGCAAGGAAATGTGAACTGTAACAATAAGGATGGCATTTTAACCTATCATATTGGGAAGTGTTTTTATCTCTCCCTCTGTTTCCAGAATAGGGGAAATGTTCAGTCTTCACGCAAGGGCGACGGAATGGAAATAGATACAACTTCTCCAGAGAGCAGTTTGGGTGTGCACAA
>NW_021886405.1:0-673 GCF_006229205.1 Suricata suricatta
GTGCCTTGGTGGGCCAGTCAATTAAACATCTGCCTTTGGCTCAGGTGATGATCTCACGGTTCATGAGTTTAAGCCCCACATCAGGCACTCTGCTGTCAGCATGGAGCCTGCTTGGGATCCTTTGACCTCCTCTCTCTCTGCCCCTCCCCCTCTTGCACTCACATGCGCTCGCTCGCTCTCTCTCTCTCTCTCTCTCTCTCTGTGTCTCAAAAATAAACATTCACAGATATAATTATTATGTAAATTACAAACTCTCTAAGTTAAAGTTTAATACATAAATATAAAAATAGAAATATAGAAATATATAGTTATTATTACAATCAAAGGCTGTCATCATTGTAAATGGCCATGCTCTGTGATTTTAAAATACATGAAGTTAAATCTATAGGGCATTAAAAATATGAAAAGTTTTAGAGGACTTTTTAAATAACTCATAATGATACATTATATCACATTTAATACACATGAGGCTAAATCTAAAGTTTCAGCTGAGGCACTGAGATATGATAGATTTCTGATACTTAATGAGTTGTGAGATATACCAGAATGCACTAGTGGAAAAAATACCCGATAACTGAGTTCCCTGCCTTCACTTGCTAGGGATATAGCTTGACTGAGGGGGGAAATGGAAGGAAAATTGTAAAGGAGATGCTGGGGAGAGGTGCTGTTATGA
>NW_021886406.1:0-673 GCF_006229205.1 Suricata suricatta
AGAGAGAGTGTGTGTGTGTGAGCAGGGGAGGGGCAGAGAGAGAGGGAGACACAGAATCCAAAGCAGGTTCCGAGCTGTCAGCACAGAGCTTCATGCAGGGCTTGAACCCATAAGCTCTGACATTGTGTCCTGAGCCGAATCTAGATGCTTAGTTAACTGAGCCACCCAGATGCCCTGAAAAGAATTTCAGTCTTAATAATATTGAGTCTCCCAAACCACGAGGATGGGTTTAGCTCTTCCTGGTTTTTAGATCTTCTTTAGTTTCTTTTAGCAATGTTTTATACATTTCGGGATCTTAAGAACAATTTCATAGTTCTTTTGGTAAATTTATTCATATTTGAAACGTTCTTCATGATGCTATTGTGAATGGACTTTAAATTTTTATTTGCAAATTGCTCACTGATAGTACATTAAGAAAATCAATAATGTTCAAAATATTGATCTTGTATTCTGTGACACTACTAAACTCATTTATTAGGTCTAGTAGGCTTTGAGTGTGGATTCTTTGGGATTGTCTCCATATAGAATTGTCATATGCAGATAGACAGTTTTCCTTCTTTCCAATCTGAATTCATTCAATCATTTTCTAGCCTTTTGTACCAACTGAGCCAACCTTGTACAATTTTGGCAGAAGAGGAAAGAACAGACATATTTACCTTATTTTCAGTCTTAA
>NW_021886407.1:0-673 GCF_006229205.1 Suricata suricatta
AAATAAGTTATTTTTTAAAAGTTTGCAATTTCAAATGTAGAACATGTTTAATAAGAATATTTGTGATAAATCAAGAAATATGGAATAATAATAATAATAATAATAATAATAATATACCCCGAGGTAAAGCACTGAAACACTTTGAGGCGGGTGATCTCAAGCCATCTTTTACCAAAATTAAACTCCCTTTTTCAAATATTCAACCATTATTTATATATTTTCTTAAACATTTTGTATTTGGCCTTGGCTTATTTTTATATAAGGCTCTTAAAATTTTCCATATTGACTTATAAGAATTTTATATTAAGGACATAGAAACATTTGGCTATTTTTCTCCAGTTCAGCTTTTGCCTCTTAGACTTTTGCTTATGTTTTTGAGGTATGAAAGAGCTTACTCATTTTCACTGAATAAAAATTATTAACCTTAACCAACTTCTGTGGTTTCTGTTGTTCATGACCCCATGCCAATATTATAAAATACAACAAAGCATATAATTCACTTCCACGTTTCTCTATATGCTTTGTTGCTTGAACTATTACTTAAACATTTAAAATATTTGAATTCATTGTTATTTAAGACTGTGTAGCTCACCAGCCTATTATTTCCAATTAACTCCACCTTTATCCTAAACAGCATATTTTTAATATATGACTCTTTTACTAAAGTCTCAGG
>NW_021886408.1:0-673 GCF_006229205.1 Suricata suricatta
CTAGTTTGTTCATTTCAATTAGAGATAGTGAGAAGATAGAGAGCTACCTTACTCTGCTGGGTTTAGAGCATGATGCTTGCTAAACATGGCAGAAACACTTATTAAAGGGTAACCTCATTTAGTATTGGAATCAGGATTTGAGATCTGAGCAAGAAATCTTCAATGCTGGAGTGTGTTGGTTACTTTGATTCTTGAGTATAAGGAAGTCTGTGCATGTGACAAGCACAGAACAAAGAGAACTTACCTGAATAAAAGAGAAAAGGGAACAATATGCCATTGCCAGGAAATGCTCTGTTTCCCTGCAGTTAGATATGAAATTTGACTGCTAAGCAAACAACTTAACAACCTTGGCAGATTTAGAAAGTTGATTTCTCTTTAACAAGGTAATGTTCATAGGAGCAGACAGATTAAGACCAGGGGCTGGAAGGAATTATATGGAATTAAGAGAACCCTGTATATGAGAAGAATCAAATATCTACTATTTTCCTTTAAGTGAGTCTCCCCGATGAAAGGTGAGTTCATTTGTGAAGATGCAGCCACAATGGAACCTGAAAGCAAAGTGAGATGAGCCACAGGATGGTGTTTTGATCTCTCCTTAGGCGGATCTAGAAAGAAAGTAAAAAATACTCAACCTGCTAAAGTAGGGGATGGAATCCGATGGCTCAGAATTAAA
>NW_021886409.1:0-673 GCF_006229205.1 Suricata suricatta
CCATTTTATAGGTACCCCTTGACCGCCAGCTGGCCACTGCAGGGATTGGGCCAGGCCAGCCCCAGGGGCTAACAAGCAAGCCGTACTCGCATATCCGTCAATCCCCTTTTTTCCCTAAAGAAGGAAGGAGTGCAGAAAGGGCGCCAAGAGGAAGACATGGTGCCCCTCAGGTCCCAGCTGAAGCCTGGACGCCTGAGGCCAGCCTCCCCCAGCCCCAGTTGAAGCCCAGGCCCCGTACTAGACGCTCTCATACTCTGTGTGTTTCCCTGCATAGACCTTCTCCCATGTGCCAGTCACGACATCCATTCCTTAATCCACCCCCCTATTAGACTGTGCTCCTAAAAGACACACTGTGTGTCATTGCCCCCCCCACCCCCACCGCACACGTGGCAGAGTGTGGGTACTCAGTCAGTACTTGGTGATCGAATGAGTGTGCACCGACTATGAACTGGAAGAGAACTAACTAAGCACTGTGCTAAGCACCTTACACACACTTCCTCACATGGTTTTCCTAACACGCCTCGGAGACTAGGTATTAAGCCACACAAGGACCCGAGACCCGGAAATTTACTCACTTGCCCAAAGCTGCCGAGAGGGTCACAGAGTTACACAACTCCAGGGGGCGCCATTCACACAGAACTCGGTGCGCCTGGTCCGTGTCGGGGAGGGGTGC
>NW_021886410.1:0-673 GCF_006229205.1 Suricata suricatta
ACCTACACATTCTCCCCCTGTGCCCCGTCATAGCCCAAATCCTGGCCACCACAGCTATTTTCACTATCCCAATTGCTTTTCCTCTTCCAGAAAGTGATAGAATTGGAATCCCACGGTAATTAGCCTTTTCAGACTGGCTTCTTTCAATTAATATATATTTCAGATTTTCTCATGTCTTTTCATGGCTTGATATCTTATTTCATTTTAGTACTGAACAATATTCCATTGTCTAGATGTACTGTTCAGCCATTCACCTACTGAAGGGCATCTGGGTTGCCTTCAAGTTTGGCGATAATGAATAAAGCAGCTATAAACATCTGTGCGCTGGCCTTCATGTGACCATAGGTTTTCATCTCCTTTGGGTAATTGGTGGGTTGTATGACAAGAGGACTGTAAGAAAGTACCAAACTGCCTTCCAGGATGGCTGTACCATTTTGCATTCTCATCAGCAATGAATAACAATTCTTGTGACTCCACACCCTCAGTAGCATTTGGTGGTGTTAGTGTTCTGGATTTGGGCTATTTTAATAGGTGTGGAGTGGTACCTCATTGTTGTTCTCATTTACATTTCCCTGATGACACATGATGTGGGCCACTTTTTCATAGGCTTCTTTGCCATCTGTGTATCTTTTTTGTGAGGTGTCTGGTAATGGGTGTCTAGCCCATTTCTTAA
>NW_021886411.1:0-673 GCF_006229205.1 Suricata suricatta
CAGACAACACTCTTACTCTTTACTGAGATCATCTATAATCTTTAGTAACCTAGTATTTAAAAGAATATTTTGAACTCCTAAATGTTTAAATCCGAGTGCTATGCTAACTAGAATAGCGTGTTATCAAATATTTCTTCACTGATAGGATATTCTTTTGTAATGACATTATTTTAACTTTTGACCATGCCCTCTCTAGTTCATTATATCTAGTACATGTTTTTATGCTTCTGGAATGAAATACCTATCAATATAAAGTTGAATTAACACCTTTATATAGTCAATTCTTCCAAATACATAGAAAATGGTCTATATAGAATGATAGAATGAAAACTTCTCTCTTTATTCTATATAAAACAATATAATATCAGCTTTCCATGGAATTTCCTAAATTAATTTCCATGTAAAACTCCTTAAATTATTCACTTCTTTCTATAAAGAACTTAAAAATGGAATTATCTACACTACAGGTAGATAAAAAAAAGTAGTATGATAATTCATAACTAGTTCAATATTTTACCTTAAAATATTAAATCTTCAAAGAGAAACATTATTTACATTTCTATAATACTGTATGCATGCCTCCATCTTTCCAATCACCTTTTTAGAAAGAAAATATTTGTGAATACACGTATCCTTTCGAATAATTATGTGAAAACTTAAGAACAGGGACCAC
>NW_021886412.1:0-673 GCF_006229205.1 Suricata suricatta
AAATATTTGGAAATTAAATGACATATATTTTAAATAACCAGTAGTCAAAACTTTTAAAGAAAATTAGAAAATATTCCAAATTAAATAGAACACAAAAACAGAACATATAAAAATGTATAGGATATAACTAAAGCAGTAATTAGAGGGAAAATATATTGTACTGCATAACTATATTAGAAAAAAAGAACTATCTATAATCAATAACCTAAGCATCCATATTAAGAACATTGAAAGGGATGAACAAATTAAACACAAATCAGGAAAAAGGAAGAAAACAATATGAAGTAGCAGTCATTGAAATAAAATGACCAGCACACCTGAGTGGCTCAGTCTATTGAGTGTCCGACTTCTGCTCAGGTCATGATCTCACAGCTCAGCTTGAGTTCTGCATTGGGCTCTGTGTTGACAGCTCAGAGCCTGGAGCCCATTTCAGATTCTGTATCTCCTTCTCTCTCAGCCCCTCCCCCACTCGTGCTCTGTCTGTCTGTCTCTCTCTCTCTGTCAAAAAATAAAATAAACATTAAAATTTTTAAAAATAAATGACAAAATGCTGATTCTTTGAATAGATAAGTAAAATGTATACAGAATTTTAGAATTACTAATTTTAAAAAAAGACTGAAGAAAAATAATACCAGAATTAAATAACTTTAATACTTTAATGAAATGGACATTT
>NW_021886413.1:0-1454 GCF_006229205.1 Suricata suricatta
TACACTGGGCCTCTTTTTGCTTCTACTGGTAAACTGGTTAAAGTTCTTCATCCGATTCTCAACAAAACGATGTTAAAAAACATAGCGAGGAAACACTTATGTCTTTGAAATCCTGTTGGACTGATAACTCAACAGAATGTGTTACCCTTGAGGAAGTCCTTAAAAATCATTTGCTTCCCTAGCTTAACTTTTTTTTTTTTACATATAAAACTTATTTTGACCCTGGTTTTTCCTTTCCAAAGCGGATTCCTTTTTGAAGAGAGGGCAGAGACAGAATCGTGTAGGAACTTTCCTCACGGATTTCCAGAAAGGTGGCCTTCACTCTCCAGAGAGAGAGGTTTTGCCTGAGGCACCTTCATTCCTGCTCCTCCCTTCCATCCACATCACGTTCAGTGTCAAACGCTGTGACTGGGGAAGGTTCAGAGCAAATAAATGGAAAAGAGTGTGGCTTCCAGCTTCCCAAAACTCCTTGTTATAAATAGTCCCAGCAACACTTAGTTCCTCATTAAGAAAGATTTCAACAACAGATAAAACAACTAACATCTGCAGAGCCACTTTACTGAGCACTTTAACAAGACAAACCATCTGAAAGCCAAGAAACCCAGCAATCTGTAGGCCAAACACAATTAAACAGGCTCTTTGAAATGGGAGTCAAATTCGGAAATCGGGGTTACCCAATCTTCACAAAATACTATTCCACACAGTGAAGTTACCTGTGAAGGTTTTAGAGATTTTTGTTTTGTTTTGCTTTTTTTTGTGTTTCACGTTGACCCCTCCTTCCACTAGGCCATCCCGGGTGCTCTGAAGCTGGAATGTCTGATCTTTGTCATTTCAGCCACTTAGCTGTGGGACCCTGGCAAATTATTTAATCATTTGGAATTTCTGCTTTTTAATCTTTAAAATAGAAATGATACAGTTCCTAGCTCAGAAGATTGCTAAAAATATTGAGTTAGTAGGAAGCATATCCAACAGAGCCTATTACATAGTAAATGCTCCATAAATATTGGATATTGCTATTACTTTTATTATTCTTATTCGTTAATTTCATTCTTTGTTAATTGCCTATACCTCATAGTTTATTAAAAAAAAAAAGATATTCTGCCTTACATTGGGAAGTAGTTATCACATGCATGTATGACTTCTTTTTATTTTAGGCCAGGGTTTTGTCATTTATTATTTATTTATATACTATAAAACTTAGTATAATGCAGCACATAGACTATAGCCACCAATTGCATACAGAATGAAATTAAATGTGTAGAATGTGCTGTTTTTTAACTTGATGAAAGAGATTTTCCCCCAGATGTTAGATAATAGGAAAGAAATATGGACTCAGTCATTCTGAAGTAAACCTTTAAGGTTAAAAAAGAAGCTCTCATTCAAAACCATAGTGGGATTTATATATTCACCCTTCTAGGTCTTGAATGAGGTGGGGGAGAATGATATTATTTTTC
>NW_021886414.1:0-673 GCF_006229205.1 Suricata suricatta
AGAGACACAACATGTAAACCAGGGTATTATTTGAAGTATAAAAAATGATTGCAGAAGTGACTTATGAGAAATTAATCCATCATGCAACACTGTACATGACATTCAATCTAATCATACTATTTCATAGGTAATTTTTAATACTGCTTGGGCCTGAAATCCAGTTCACAGTTAAGCCCGAATGAGGAATTAGAAAAAATTACAGCGTGCTGTTATGGCAATATTAAAACAACAATCACAACAACAACGACTGCATCTATAAAAGCAATAACGACAGCTGCCGTTATTTATTGGGCACTTACTGTCAGTCAACTTGTTAGGCACCTAACGTGCACTGTATCATTTTTTACCATAGCAAATCAGGATGGCAGAGCAGAGTAGGATGAGGGAATGGGAGCGGAAAAATTAAACAATATGCCAAAAATCACAATGGTAATTTGCTGTTCTGTGATTTAAAGCCACGTTGTTCGGATTACAAACACTTATCTTTACCACAATTTTATCTATCCCTATTAATGAAGAAAATGAATTCAGAATCTATGAAACAGCACTTTCACAAAGTATCTTAAGCAGACTTCTTAAAAATAAAATAAAAACATATATGTAATTTATTTGCAAGTATGTGTAGTGATGGATGTTTAAGAGACTATTGTGAGGGGCTCCTGGATGGCTCAGT
>NW_021886415.1:0-673 GCF_006229205.1 Suricata suricatta
TTTCCCCCACCCCCACCCCCATCTCTCTGCCCCTCCCCAGCTCATGCTTTCTCTGTCTCTCTCTCAAAAATAAACATTAAAATACATAAAAATAAAACATAACAAGCATGGGGAATTTAAAGCTTGGGAAGAAGAGGAAAAACAGCTGCTGGTGATTTATGGAAAACAGTTAAGATCTCTACAACAAAGGTGCCTAGGGTGGTGGGGGGAGGCGGCCTGGCTTTTTCATCTAGTTGTGTGGCTGGAATTCTGTTTACTGAGATAGCCATCTTTGAAGTGGAAGCCTTGGCAAGCAAAGCTTAAGGCAGGCACTTGCGTTACAAAAAAGAGAACACCGGGGGTGCCTGGGTGGCTCAGTCATGATCTCACAGCACCAGTTCGAGCCCGAGCTCTGCCTTGGCCTGTGTGCTGACAGCTCAGAGCCAGGAGCCTGCTTCAGACTCTGTGTCTCCCCTTCTCTCTGACCCTCCCCTGCTCTCTCTCTCTCTCTCTCAAGAATAAACATTAAAAAAATATATATTTTTTACTTCCACGAAAGAGAAAACCCAACTGTCAGAGCTCACACTACACCTGCTTCAATGTAGGCATGCTTCCATCCTCTGATTTATTACCATCTCACATCTATATAGTCAACTTCTTCTTCTCCTTTCTCTTTTGGTCTCTCCCATCAGGG
>NW_021886416.1:0-673 GCF_006229205.1 Suricata suricatta
TAAAGAATAAATGAATGAATGGTAATGTCACAATAATTCCCAACCAGAAGAGAAGATTTAGAAATTATATAGGACAACTAAGGGGGACATTGTTAATCAGCTTAACCATAACCCACAACCCTCGGACCAACTAGAACAACTAAGGGGTAAACAGAGATGATGGCTTCTATGGAGAGGACACATTAAGGTGCTCCATCACAAGAGGCACTTTTATAATCATGTTGCACCAACTGGATGGATCATCAACACTGGATGGGAGCTCTTGCTTCAATGAAAGATAAATGGAGCACGGAGAAACCTCTTGGTGCTTTAGGTAAAGAAACCAATTTTGGTCCAGTGAAGAGGCTCCTGGTGTGGCTTTAGATCAGATCATGGTGGGGCACCTGGGTGGCTCAGTCGGTTAAGCCTCCAACTTCAGCTCAGGTCAGATCTCACGTTCGTGGGTTCGAGCCCCGCATCAGGCTCTGTGCTGACAGCCAGCTCAGAGCTGGGAGCCTGCTTCCGGTTCTGTGTCTCTTCCTCTCTCTGCCCCTCCCCCTCTCATGCTCTGTCTCTCTCTGTATCAAAAATAAATAAAACATTAAAAAAAATTATTTTAGATCAGATCATGGATCCTTTTTGGAATGGCCTGAAATGCTTTATAGTTTTTGTTTGTTTGTTTGTTTGTTTGTTT
>NW_021886417.1:0-673 GCF_006229205.1 Suricata suricatta
GGAGCGGGGGCGGGCGAGCAGCTCCCGCTCGGGGGGGGCGGGGGGAGGTGGGGAACGGGCGAGCGGCTCCAGCTCGGGGGCGGGTGAGCAGCTCCCGCTCTGGGGGGGGGGGCGCGAGCAGCTCCCGCTCAGGGGCGGTGAGGACAGCCCCCGGGGAGCCGGGCGGCTAACCGCCCCGGCCTTGACGCTGCGTGAAGGAAATCAGAACCAGTGGCTGTGTGGAGCCCTGTAACTTCTCAAGCAACAAGTATGACCGGGCATCTGTTGGGCGAATCCGAGGGCATCTGTGGTGGGCGGCCATCCTTGGGGCTGCCGGAACTCAGGGCGCCGCCGAGCAAGGGCCTGGGTAGGGGTGGTGACCATCGGTATGCAGGGGAACGGATGCTTCTAGAAGGTATTTTTTAAAGAGGGGGATACATGTCCCCCCATTTTTATATTTATTTTTGAGAGACAGCGGGAGAGCACGAGCAGGGGAGGGGCAGAGGGAGAGGGAGACACAGAATCTGAGGCAGGCTCCGGGGCTCCGAGCTGTCAGCACAGAGCCTGACGCGGGGCTCCAACTCCACGAACCTCGAGACCATGATCTGAGCCAAAGTCACTCAGTCACATACTCAACCGACTGAGCCACCCGGTGCCCCTAGAAACATTTTGAATGAAAACTGCCAAGGCTTGC
>NW_021886418.1:0-673 GCF_006229205.1 Suricata suricatta
TAATTTTCTTTGAATCCTGTATATTTTTCAAATTATACATGCTGAATATATGGCCAAGAAATACAAAACCCAGTCCAATGTGTCCAGGTCAAACTGAAATGCACTTAGAACTTCGTAAATTATAAGAAATTGAATAATTTCTTATTAAAGAATCTCCTTGTCTGACACACACATTTTCAAATACATTCTACTCCCAGGAACCTTTTAAAACTTACTCAGGTTGATCAATATGGGGACCAAATTGCAGTCTGTGGTTTTTAAGGGAAGTTTTCAAAATGGAATCTACCAACAGTTTCGGTATTTTTGTCACTGATTTCAAAAGGGATTTTCAGAAGCTGTCCAGAGACGATAATTATTTATGTACATAAAGACTGCAGGCTTAGTGGTGTTCCAGCTCTCTGGAGGGTGAAGGAAACATGGAGAGCCCTTGAAATAAACTCTCAGAGCACTAGAGTACATACACATTGGACTCTTCCTTGAAATTAGTTTATTCAAAGAAGAAAATGTTAGGCAAACATGAAATATCTTTGGGGAGGACATATTTCACACTCTTATCCTTTGGAGGCCCTAATAATATAAAATTGCATTAAATGAGTATTGCCACTAAATGAAAAGTATAAATCTCTTTCCCCCTCACTAGCCCATTCCCTCAAAGAGATTCTTTCAAGCATTT
>NW_021886419.1:0-673 GCF_006229205.1 Suricata suricatta
ACAGATACCATATGTTTGCACTCATAGGTCTAACAGGAGAAATCTAACAGGAGACCATGAGGAGGGGAAGGGGGAAAGAGAGTTGGGGAGAGAGAGGGATGCAAAACTTGAGAGACTATTGAATACTGAAAAGGAACCGAGGGCTGAAGGGGCAGAGGGAGGGGGGGAAGGGGGTAATGGTCATGGTGGGGGACACTTGTGGGGAGAAGCACTGAGTGTTATATGGAAACCAACTTGACAATAAACTATTATTTTAAAATAATTAATTAATTTAAAGATTTAAAAAAATAGTCCTTTCTGCCCCTTTCTGTTCTCTCTTTCTGAGACTTCAATTATGTCTATTTTGATAATACTGATATTTTACCTCAGATCTCTAACACCCTGTTCATCTTGACTCATTTTGAGTCTATCTAGTGATTTTTGCATTTCAGTTATTGTACTTTACAACTCCAGAGTTCTATTTGATTCTTTTTTATATAATTTCTATTTCTTTACTGATATTTTATATTTGGTGAAGCATCTTTAGTTTCCTTTACTTCCTTGGATGTATTTATAATAGTTGGCCCAGAGTCCATCTAGCAAGTTGAACATCTGGGCTTTCTCAGACACAGTTTCTGTTGACTGCTTTTCTTTTGTCTGTGTGTGGTGTGTGTGTGTGTGTGTGTGTGTGTGT
>NW_021886420.1:0-673 GCF_006229205.1 Suricata suricatta
GAGAGAGCACAAGTGCAGAGGAGCAGTAGAGAGACAAGGAGACACAGGATCCAAAGCCGGCTCCAAGGCTCTGAGTTGTCAGCACAGAGCCTGACGCAGGGCTTGAACTCACGAACAGCGAGATCATGACCTGAGCCGAAGTCGGACGCTTCACCAGCTGAGCCCCCCCCAGCGCCCCACTGAAATGACCCAGACGGGAATGCCTTCCTTTAGGGAAGGTTCCGGAGGAGGGGGGCTGTGGGTAAGAGGAGGCTGGAACCACGAGGTCTGTGGCAGCCACGTGGAGATGCCCCTCAGTAAGTGGAGAGGTCGGGAGAACGGTCTGGCCTTGAAATAAAATCAGCTGGAGCCACTCCAGGGACCAGGAGAAATGCAAGGGACGCTGGAAAGCAAGTAGCAGATAAGGAAAGGCTGTGCACGTGTAGATGGGGTGGCGCCCCAGAAGCCAGGGGAGGTGAGAGCTCCATCCGGGTGATGAATCCCACACACAGAGGCTGGTTCAGTTTGTCAGCCCGGGGCCCCTTCAGTGACCGTGACCAGGGGGTCTCGGGAAGGCACCCAACTGGAGGTGGAAGGGGTTAGAGCAAGGGTGGGGGACAAAGAAGGAGAGACCAGAGTGCAGAGAAGTCTGGCAAAGAGCTGAGCTATGAAGGAAAGGACAGAGATAAGGCTG
>NW_021886421.1:0-673 GCF_006229205.1 Suricata suricatta
CTTACAGGTGTTTGTTTGTTTGTTTTAACTACTCATGCAGTTGTTTGTCTATCCTTGAGAGTGAACTGAATCCTCTGAGTCTTTGAATAAAAGCTTGAGTTTTGCCTGAGGGAAGAAGCATGGGATCTAAAGAGGTTGAGAAGCCATCTTGGGTGGCACCACTGACCTGATCTGGAGCCTGCAATCCTGCTTGAGAATAAGAGTGTTGGTGATGGGCCTTCCCAGTTGTGTTCCCAGAGTTCCTGATGTAAAGAGGTGAGGGCATCAACTGCCTACGGACCTCAGGTGGGAAAAACTCTACTCCACATTACTTAGAATTTTAAAAGCCAATATCATTTGGGACTTTTACTTGTGTCTGCTCTTGGGTAGTGGGTATAAGTTAGATCCTCCAGAGATTGTTCCCCTCCAATTTACCCACAGCAGGAAAAGCCACACGAGGCAGTTTAAAATGGTGTAGGACTTCGGGGGCACCTGAATGGCTCAGTTGGTTAAGCATCTGACTTCAGCCTCAGTCATGATCTCACCATTCCTGAGTTCATTCAGGCTCCCCATTGGGCCTGTGCTGACAGTTCAGAGCCTGGAGCCTGTTTCTAATTCTGTGTCTCCCTCTCTCTCTCCACCCCTCTCCCACTCATGCTCTGTCTCTCTCAAAAATAAAAAAACTCTAAAAAAA
>NW_021886422.1:0-673 GCF_006229205.1 Suricata suricatta
CAATATCATACTGGAAGTTCTAGTTAATGCAATAAGACAAGAAAGTGAAAGATACACCGATTGGGAATGAAGAAACAAAACTGTCTTTGTTCGCAGATAACATGAATGTTTATGTAGAAAATCACAAAGAATCGACAAAAAACTTGTTGGAATTCATAAGTAATTGTAATTCATAAGTAAGATTACAGGATAGAAAATTAATATACAAAATCTAATTGTCTTCCTAAATAACAGCAGTGAACATCTGGAATTTGAAATAAAAAATATATAATGTAATTTATATTTGCAACAAAAGCTTTAAATATTTAGACATAAATATAAGAAAATATGTACAGGATCTATGTGAGGAGAACTACAAAACTCTGA
This sequence comes from Suricata suricatta, assembly GCF_006229205.1. Lineage (NCBI taxonomy): Eukaryota > Metazoa > Chordata > Mammalia > Carnivora > Herpestidae > Suricata > Suricata suricatta. Next base: position 367 of record NW_021886422.1, read on the forward strand.
TTAAATAAATCAAAGAACACCTAAATAAATAGAGATGTGCCTGAATAAAAAGATTCAGTATTTTTAAGATGTCAATTTTCCCCCTAGTCAGCCTATAGATTTAATGCAATTCCCAACCAAATGCCCAGCAAGTTATTTGGTGGTTTTCAACAAACTCATCCTAAAGTTTATATGGAAAGCCAAAGATCCAGAATAACACAATACTAAAGAACAACAAAGTCAGAGGACTGGTACTAACCAAATTTAAGATGCATTATACAGCAATCAAGAAGCATGCTATTGATGAAAGCATAGACAAATTGATAAA
>NW_021886423.1:0-673 GCF_006229205.1 Suricata suricatta
GAATCAGAAGAGTTTACAACAAATACCAGAGACGTGAGAGAGTCAAAATCTCAGAAATAATAAGGAGTGATTTTACTGATCCCTGATCGTAGCTGAAAGGATCAAGGTAAGTGTAAAAAACACTTTTGTTTTTAGGCTTCTAATTTCTGCATAATTCGTTAAACCAGGTCCCTTGATTGAGACTTTCATGCTATTTCCTTGTCTCATTTCCCCTTTCCTGTTGCTTGGTGTCTCTCTTTGGAAAACACCAACCAGCCTCGGAGACAAGCTTCAGCGATCAAAATCAGTTCTCAACTAAGAAAAGTACAACAAAGGAAATGTAGCCAAAATCAATTCTCAGCTAAGAAAAGCACAACACAGGAAATGTAGCCAGTAGCATTTTAATGACTTTGTATGGTAACAGAGGGTCACTGTGAGCATTTTGTGGGGAGCATTTTGTAACATACATAACTGTCAAATCACTATGTTACATACCTGATACTAATAGAACTTTGCATATCAACTATACTTCAGTTAAAAACAAAAACAGGGGGCCCCTGGGTGGCTCAGTCGGGTAAGTATCCAGCTTTGACTGGTGGTTCATGAGTTCAAGCCCAGCCTGGGGCTCTCTACTGTCAGCACAGAGCCTGCTTCAGATCCCCCACACCCCCTCCCCCCAATCCCGGTCCTTCCC
>NW_021886424.1:0-1454 GCF_006229205.1 Suricata suricatta
GTAATTTCTATTGTTTTTTATTCTCTAGATTTATTACTGCCTTCATCATTATTATTTCCTTCCTTCTGCTTAACTTTGGGCTTAGTGTATTCTTTTTCTAGTTCCTTGAGGTTTAAAGTTCGGTTGTTTTTTTATTTGTAATCTTCTAATGTAGGTAATTATTGCTAAAAACATCAATATTAGTATTGTTTTTGCTATATCCCCAAAACATATTTTTGTTTGATTTGTCTCAAGATATTTCTAAAATTACTTTTTGATTTCTTATTTAATCCAATGGTTGTTCGAGAGTTTGTTAGTTACCACGTGTGTGTATATTTTACTGTTTTCTTACAGTTAATGATTTCTACTTTCATTCTAGTATAGGAGGAAAAACTACTTGGAATGGTTTCAATCTTGGTAATCTATGAAGAATTGTTTTATGACCTAACATGTGATATAACCTGGAAATATTCCAGAGCTACCCTGTTAGGTGCATATATATACAACTATTCTTCCCCTTCACCTTTTAATCATTACAAAATGGCTTTCTTTGTCTCCTGTGATGGTTTTTAAGTTAAAGTCTATTTTGTTTGAAATAAGTATAGTCACCTCTGTACTCTCTTTTGGTTAACGTTTGCATAAAATATATTCTCTACTCCTTTTCAGCCTATGTGTGTCCTTAAATCTAATGTGAATCTCTCGAAGACAGCATATAGTTGGGTCTTGCTTTTAGATCCATTTTGCCACTTGGTCTCTACTCACAAGTTGAGTACATTTATATATAATGTAATTATTGATAAGTAAGGGCTTACTATTGACACTTGGTTAACTGTTTTCTGTGTGCTTTGTAGGTCTCCTGCTTCTCTCTTCTGTTACACTTTTTCTCTATGGTTTGATGGTGTTTTCCAGTGGTGTGTTTTGAGTCTTTTGTCATTTTTGTGTCTATTGTACATGTGCTTTTTTTTTTTGGTGTGTGTTAATACAGGTTCACATCAAATATGCTACAGTTACAGAAATATTTTTATTATTATTTAGAGTAAGAGAGAGAGAGAGAGGGAGGGAGGAGAGGGGCAAAGGGAAAAAGAGAGATTCATAAGCAGACTCCCCATTTAGTGTGGAGCCCACTGCATGGCTCAATTGCACACTGCTGGGGTCTGCACTGAAATCACGAGTCAGATGCTCAACTGATTGAGTCACCCAAGGTGCCTGTAGAAATCTTTTTAAAGCTAATAACTTAACTATAATTACATACAGAAATTGACACTATACCACCTGCCCCCCCACACACATATACTTCATGGAATTGATGACAGATTCTATTTCTTGCTATGTTTCCATTAACCAAACAAATTTCTGTGTTTACAGTTATTTTTACTAGTTTTTGTCCTTTATGTGTCACAATTACATTATTACAATATTCTGTGTCTGTCTTTATATTTACCTGCAATATTAAAAGCTATCCTTTATATATTTTT
>NW_021886425.1:0-673 GCF_006229205.1 Suricata suricatta
AAAAAAAATTGAGTGTGTACTTTGTATGTCCTTTAAAATTTTACATTTCTGGTAATTTATTTTTATTATGTTTTACTAATGTCACAGTCTGTGATAGATTAGGGAATTAAAACAAAACAAAACAAGACAAAATGGGCTCTCCCCAAAGATACTTTGAGAAGCACTGCTCTGGGCGACTCTATAAATGTCAAGTATTATTCTCCTCCAGGGAGTTCCTGGCATTTTCACTTTGGAGGCAGATGTAGAATGATGCATCAGAAGGAGGTCTGGCTGGGGTCAGAAAGCCCTTGGTTCCCAGCCTCACCATACCACAGACGAGCTATGTGGTCTTGTAAAGTCTCCCCTATGATCACTTTCATTATCTGTGAAATAAGGGTAATAAAACCCGTCACATGGGGTTTGTGAGATCCAGCGTAGGTAAAGGGCCTAATGAGATAGCTGGCCAACATAGGCACTAAAAATATTTGTTCCCTTTCTCTCTTCCCTTTGCAGTTGATTTACATACGTAAAAATGTCAGTGTTTTGCTTTCTTGGTCTCTTAAAAAATATTTCCATCCATTCTAGTCTTTGGTTCTCCTAGGTTAATGGAGGTTCTTTGTATCTCCATAATAATAGGCATGTTAGGTACATTTATCGTTCCTCACGACAAACCTGCAAGGTAGAAATATTTTTT
>NW_021886426.1:0-673 GCF_006229205.1 Suricata suricatta
TCCAACAATGAAGCAGCAGAAAGAGTAAAAAAGGAATCAATCCCACTTACAATTGCACCAAAAACCATAAAATACCTAGGAATAAACCTAACCAAATAGGTAAAATTCTATACACTGAGAAGCTTATGAAAGAAATTTAAGAAGACACAAAAAAGTGGGAAAAATTCCATGCTCATGGATTGGAAGAAGAATGTGGAAGATACCACCAAAGCAATCTACATATTCAACGTAATCCCTATCAAAATAACACCAGAAGGGTGCCTCAGTGGATCATTAGGTTGAGTGTCTAACTTTGGCTCAGGTCATGATCTCATGATTCATGAGTTCCAGCCTGTGTAGGACTCTCTGCTAACAGGTTGGGGCCTGGAGTTGCTTCAGATTCTGTCTCTATCTCTCTCTGTTCCTTCCGCATTGTATTCTCTCTTTCTCTCAAAAATAAAGGAATATACAAAAATAACACCAGCATTCTTCATAGAGCTAGAAAAACAATCATGAAACTTACATGGAACCAGAAAAGACCCCAAATAGCCACAGCAATCCTAAAAGAATGAAAACCAAAGCTGGAGGCATACCAATTCCAGATTTCAAAATGTATTACAAAGTTGTTATAATCAAGACAGCATGGAACTGGCACAAAAACAGACACTCAGATCAATGGAACAGAATAGAAAAC
>NW_021886427.1:0-673 GCF_006229205.1 Suricata suricatta
GAGAGTGGTTCGTAAGCTTTTTTATTCTCAAATCCTTTGAAAATCTGGAAAACTCTGATACCCACTGCCCCTGCATCACACACAGCGGGTTACACCCAGCTTCCTGAAGCCGGTTCTCAGACCCAGGGGCTAAGAAAGGCCGGCCTGTGGTTTACTTTGCTGAAAATGAAGGAACTAATTTCAAACAACTAAGTTTCAGGTTGAGCTGTTCTAAGAAGGCGGGCAGGCAGGTGCCTACTGCTGACTGGCTGCTAAATGTGCCATCTGACATGCCCCGAAACCCCAGCCCGGCTGGAGGCTGGCTCTCCGCTCACCCTGCACAACCGCACCGCTGCTGGGTGTTCACACGAAACAGGGGCTGCTTCCTTGCTGGGAAGGGACCGTGTTTTATTCATTTATTTTGTTTTCCAAACGAGAGGCTGTGATTAAATAGCGGGTCATGAAATTAGTTGTGATGAGCATTCAAATTTTTTAAAAAAGAATAGAAAATATCAAGGCATCTCATGAACCCATATCTGAGCATTTGTATACTTGGGCGCCAGTGGATGTGCATTTCCTACTGTGAGTTGCAGGGAAGAAAAACGTTGAAACTCAGATCTGTAGCCGGCACATGGCAGGCTCTCAAATACTCGCTCGGTGAATAAATCTACGTACACGTCGTGTCTGCAGGATG
>NW_021886428.1:0-673 GCF_006229205.1 Suricata suricatta
TTGATGGGGATTGCATTGAATGTGTAGATTGCTTTGGTTAATAATGACATTTTAACAATGTTTATTCTTCTAATCCATGAGCATGGAATGTTTTTCCATTTCTTTGTGTCTTCTTCAATTTCCTTCATAAGTCTTCAGGAAAGACTGTTTTGAGCAAAAGTCATCTTGCAGGGCCTTAGGCTCCATAATTTGTCCTGAATGGCCCCAATTATGGTATAACTCAGGATGTTCGGTCATTTGGCATCACCTATAGGGTCTCTGCATTCACAGATTAAACACTGTTACAGCTGCCTGTGAATTTAGGTTATTTTGGCAATGCTTTCTGCATTCTGCTCTCTCCAAGCCGCACTCGGCTACTTACATTACTCCTTTCTTTGTGCCCTATGGCTGAAAGAAATTTGGAGAACTCTGTTCCTTCTTCCTAGAAAGTCAGTGATGTGCCTCATGGTTAAAGACAATAAGCAGGAAAAAGCACTCTCTTTCTTCTTAGATGTAAAAAAACAACAATCTGGAGCTTTTTATGGACTTCCCGGATTTTGGCCTGAGAGGGAGAAGGGTGGTGTTAGCTGAGGGAAACTTTCCTTCTGTCAGGGATGTTTAGAGAAGCAATTGTCAATAGGCAGACTAAAAACAACAACAACAACATGACACCAAAAAACACACACCACATGGC
>NW_021886429.1:0-673 GCF_006229205.1 Suricata suricatta
AGACCACAATATAATACATATATATTAATTTATTCATGCTTGGGGCGCCTGGGTGGCTCAGTTGGTTGAGTGTCCGGCTTTGGCTCAGGTCATGATCTCACGGTCCGTGGGTTCAAGCCCCGCTCAAGTCAGGCTCTGTGCTGACAGCTAGCTCAGAGCCTGGAGCCTGCTTCAGATTCTGTGTCGTCTCCTCTCTCTGCCCCTCTCCCTCTCATGCTCTATCTCTTTCTGTATCAAAAATAAAAAAAACCCAGAACATTAAAAAATAAATAAATAAATAATTTATTCATGCTTATATCAAATAATCAATCTGAAGAAATTTTATAATAATTTAGTAAAAAGGATATCACTCTAATTGCCTTCTTCACTGTTTTCAAATACCTTACTAGTCAAGCTTGCATTTTTTCAGTTTAGTAATTATTAGAATTGCTTGGATATATATTTGTGGGGTTCTCAATTCTTTTCCACTGATCTGTGTGTCTGTTTTTGTGTCTATACCATACTTCCTTGATGATTACAGCTTTGTAATACAGCTTCAAGTCCAGAATTGTGATGCCACCCGCTTTGGCTTTCTTTTTCACCATGACTTTGGCTACTTGGGGTCTTTTCTGGTTCCATACAAATTTTAAGATTGTTCTAGCCCTTTAAAGAATACTCATGGGTTTTTTTTTTT
>NW_021886430.1:0-673 GCF_006229205.1 Suricata suricatta
GTTTCCAGGACGGAATCTGGAACCTAGGGGCTCTGGCTCGTTCGAGGCTTCCTTGTTTGCCTCCAGTTCTATCCCTGCACTCCTCTCTTGGACAAATAGCTCCCAAGAATCCCTTTTCATGCACAAGACACTAAAATGCTATTATTACTCACCGGTTTAAATTCACTATGCAGAATCAGACTGTCCCATTGTGCCCTAAACTTTGAAGAGTGTAATAATGCGTGATACATATGTAAGGTGTCATTTAATGGCATTCCTGTAAATACTACCCTCGGTGTACCCCTTAGAATTCCTGAAAGTAGTTTGATTCAGGTGATTTAGTAGTTTCATTTATTTGGTTTGTTGTTTGTCAAAAATGTCTTTAATGTCCCTGAAGCACAAAGTGCAGTGGTGTGCCTGGTCACTAGAGGCCACTTTCCTATTTTTATGAGTTTTGGGAGCCAATTGTTAAGTGCAACCATTAATTAGAACTAAATTATATAAGCTCACAATTAAAACAACGACACAAAAAACAACATAGTCTCAAAATTCAACATAGTCTAGTTATTTCACCACATTTTACTATAATTTATACTGTTGAGGTTAGTTATGTCTGTTGTGTCTGAAATATTATACAGTCGTTGTTAGTGTGAATCTCATTCAGGGATATCACATTGGGTAGTTTGAAATCAGC
>NW_021886431.1:0-673 GCF_006229205.1 Suricata suricatta
GAGAGGGATACCTGACAAAAGAACACTCCAGGCAGAAGAAACCACCAAGGAGACCCATGTGTTTGGAGTGGAGGACATTGGGAAGAAAGATTGAAGAGAGAGAGAAGGGAGCAACAGATCTGTAGGGTCTTGTGGGCCATTTTTAGGACCTTGGCTTTTGTTCATTGTAAGATGAAGGGCCTCGGGGGGGTTCTGAGCAAGGGAGAGGCATGATCCCCCTACTCCTCCTGATTTTTAGAGGGACCTCTGGCTGCAGGGTGGAGAGCACACTGCAGGGGGCAAAAAGGAAGCAGGGGGAGATGTCCAGGAGGTAGTTAGGTATGTGAGTCTGGACTACAGAGAAGGGGTCCAGGCTGGAGAAAATCCCAGAGACAGCATTTGAAGCCACAGGCCTGGATGGAATCACCCAGACAGAGGAGAGAGGTCAGGAGGCCAAGGACTCAGGATGGGGCCCTTTGAGGTGACGATGAGCCGGAACTGGCTACGAAGCACCAGGGATGCCAGGAGACAGAGCGAGCCCAGGAGACGCAGTAGTCACTCTGTCTCAGCCTCAGGGACACTGGGGCCTGGGAGCTGACCACGGGATTAGTGACATGGACATCACTGGTGGCCTTGATTTTGAGCAGCTTGAATGGAATGATGGGGCAGAGGTGTGACATGAGTGGGTTCAAGA
>NW_021886432.1:0-673 GCF_006229205.1 Suricata suricatta
AAGGGATTGGGGGTAGAAGTGAGTGTGGCTATGAAAAAGCAACATGTAGAACCCCTGTGACGATCAAAGTATTGTGTCCTGACTGTGTCAATGTCAGTAATTTGGGTTGACAGTGCCTATAGTTTTACAAGACATAACCCTTGGAGGAGACTGGTAAAGAGTGCACATGATCTCTCCCTATTAGTTTTTACAAATGCACAAGAATCTACAATGATCTCAAAATGCTTTTTTGTTTTGAGTTTGTTTATTTATTTATTTTGAGAGAGAGCACATGTGTGCAAGCAGGTGAGGAGCAGAGAGAGAGAGAGAGGGAAAGAGAATCCCCTAAGCTTGGAGTCCAACTCCAAGCTCAATCCCAAGAAGTGCCAGATCATGGCCTGAGCTGAAATCAGGTTGGAAGTTTAACTGGCTAACCACCCAAGTACCTCACAAAATATGCGTTATTTATTAAATTGACACTTTAAGAAGGAACTCCTTGTTTGCCCTTCTCCAACATCTACCTCACTCCCCATACCTCTATCTTGTGGCTGATTCAACCAGGAGCTGGTATGCATGTGTGAGAGAGGAGGGAAAAGAGAGGAGTGAGTGCATGGTCCCCCAGTGCAGCTGTTGGCTTTCCCTACCCATGCTGTATAGAGTGAGGGAGCTGGGAAAAGCACGCTAAGGGCCTCAT
>NW_021886433.1:0-673 GCF_006229205.1 Suricata suricatta
AATTGAGCACTATTTTCACATCTTTGTGGATTCCTAAGCCTACCAAATTATAATTGAAACCTTTTTTCCCCCACTAGTGACAAGTACCTAATCGATTAAATCTTTTTCCTCCAGAAGAGTGTTTGAGGTTTATAGAAAGAGGGTTTAAAAATGAAAGGTAAAAAAAGTCTTAGGGTTACCATTTTTTTTATAGTTTTCTTATTATCATTTTTATGTTTTTATCATGTGAGTCTCACATCTTAAAACAGATGGGGTTGTATAATGACCTTAATAAAATTCTTATAGAGGTTCCTGGATTCTAAATTCAATTAAAAATTACCTATCATTTTTAATATTAAATATATGGATATTTTATTTTATGCTTTATCCAAAATAAAGTATATTTCATGTAAAATTTTATAAGCCTTTTAAAAAGTCTTCTTAGCAGATGTTTGGAGCTTGTGACTTTGAAGGGGGTTTAATTTCTAAGTAAGATAAGCTTCTCCCGTGTTAGAAGAAAAAGAAGCCTTGATAAATCTAGATGCATAGCCCGGAGAGGAGGATGACCAAATCCAGGAAAGGGACTGACTTCCAGTAGGACTGGGGGGCCAAGGTTCACAGGTTGAGCTTCTGGATGCTGAATAAAGAATGGTTTGGACTAAGATAGAGTCCACTAGAAAGTAATGGAGGAAAG
>NW_021886434.1:0-673 GCF_006229205.1 Suricata suricatta
CCTTTTCTGGGATGACTTTTTCCTTAAACCCATCATTCACTCCAAGAAACGCATCGATTTTCATCAGTGATACTAACGGATCCAGCAGTTTGCAAATGGTGTGCTCGAAGCCCTGAATGTCTACAGACGTGCGTCAGGAGTGATCTCGGCAGACGTGGGAGAGATCGAGTGGGCAGGTTGGTGGCCCGTCCACAGCCTCAGTCCCCTGGAAAAGATGGGACTTCATCTGTTCTATCCGTTACAATTGTGAGGAAGGTTTTACTACAAAAGACAAAAAAACTAAAAAGCAAAAAACTCCCCACTGAGGAATCACTTGAAAACCAATGATATTTTATAGAAAATCACCTCATATTTATTACCAAATTGATTTTAAAATCTATCGTATGAAAAAATGGAATTTGAGGTTCTTAACCAATACTCTCTCCGAAATGTCGACAGGCTATAAGAACATGTATATTTGAAGGGCTATTCTTAACAATTAAATCCAATTATGATAACAGTCTTCTTGTTTACTTGAGGTTTGAGTATTTTAATCATAGAATTCTAGTCTTAAAATGAGCTTGCTAATTTATAATGTCATGTGCTTTTATTTGTACACATGAGTTGGATTTTTCATGAAATCAATGGTGACAAATAAAAGTCTTAATCACTGAAAGAGCATAAATTGTTCTTT
>NW_021886435.1:0-3655 GCF_006229205.1 Suricata suricatta
GTTTTTCCCTGCCAGCCATGACCAGCCTGAGCTGTCGCCATCTGCGGGCTAGGTGGGCTGGGCGTCTCTCTGCCAGGACTGGGACTTTACTCAGGAGGGTACGGGGCTGCCGGGGTCCCCACCAGGGGCGGCTCTGTAGCGACTATTTCAGGCCATCTGTCCCAACTGTATCTCCCCCCACAGATGTCACCTGTGAGGACCCCAGCTGCCCGTTCTCCCAGCTCCCGGCGCTGCCCTCCCAGCTCCTGCTCTGTGAGCAGGTGTTCGGGCTGCCCAGCTCCTCCGTAGCCCAGGCCGTGGCCCGGACCAACGCCTACTATGGCGGCCAGACGCCAGGGGCCACCCAGGTGCTGTTCGTTAATGGTGAGCAGCCCTCAGAACCTGCCCTATGGGTGGGCCCCCAGCCCCGGCGCTGCGTGCTATTCCTCCTTCCTTTCCAGGGGACATGGACCCCTGGCACGTGCTAAGCGTAACAGCAGCCTCAGGGCCCTCAGAGTCCGCCCTCCTCATCCCTGGTGCCTCCCATTGCATGGACATGGCTCCTGAGACTCCCTTGGACTCCCCCAGCCTCCGGCTGGGGCGCCAGGTCAGAGGGCAGTGGCTCTGGGCAATTAGCATCTCGTTTGCATGTTGGTTTGCACTTCCCTGCCCTCCATTGGCTGGAGTCTGACTTCCAAGCTTCTCCCTGCAGAGCATCTTCAGGTGGCTGCAGACCTGGCTCGGGCTGGCACATGGGAGCCCGGGGAGGGGTGGGGGCTGAGGGGCCGGACCCTCGCCTCTCCCCCCGAGGCCACCTGGTTCTCAGACGGAATCTCTGGACGGGAGAACAGAGCTTGTTTCGGAAGAGAAAATTCCCAGGAATCGGGCTTCAGCCTCTGGTCTGTGCACAACCGACTTGTTGGCTGCAAACCTCATCTCTCCCGAGAGTGGACATCAGTATAAGGGGAGGGGAATTCTCATTGTGAATGTTGGTGTTTCCTTTTATTTTGCAGGGCTATCTTTTCTATTGTTTAAAGTATCTTTCAGTAAAGCCTCTTTGTGTAATATAATTCTGGAACGGTCTCCCATTGATTTATTTTTCACCCTTCTTTCAAAAGCACAGCAACCTTGTAGATTGCTAGGATGCAGAAGGGACAGGGAGTCGGCTTCTGCCTTGGTCCCTTCGGGCTGCGCTCACAGTCACTGCAGACTGGGTGGCTTACAGACAACAGATCCTTACCTCCCGAGGTTCTGGAAGCCGGGAAGTGTGATGGCAAGGCACCTGAGATCCGGTGTCTGGTGTGAACTCACTTCCTGGTTCACACTCAGCTGTCTTCTCTCTGGGGTCCAGGAGGGGCAGAGAGGGGGGAGAGGGAAGCTCAAAGAGGCTTCAAGGTCAGCGATCAGCACGAGCTGGACCCTGGAGCCCAATCCCACCACCACGAGGTTGTGACTTGAGCTGAAATCAAGAGCGCTTAACCAACTTTGCCACCAGGTGCCCAGAGCAATGCTGGTACTTTAAGTCAGATGTCACAGGTGCCTCAGCTCAAATCCTGCTCTCCTGGGCCCCCTGCTGCGCCCCTCCCTCCCAACTCAGGCCCTGTCCCTGCTTCTCACTGTCCCCTCACGGGGCCCCTCATCCTAGGACTCTTGCATTCTCCTTGTCACTGGCTCTGCCTGTCTCTCAGCTGTCTCCTATTTCTCTGAATATTCTCATTTCTCTCTCTCTGTGTGTGTCATCCTGTCCCTGTGTTTATTTCTGTGGCCTCCCAGTCAGTGTCCTGCTTCGCCTCCTCTCCAACTTGTGTGCCCAGCCAGCTCCCTGGTGCCGGTTTCTGCCTCTCCTCCTCCATCTCTGCCTCAGTTTCCCTCTCTTTAGACTCCCCGTGTCTCTCCTCACTGCCTTCTCCGCCTCTGAGGCCTTTCCTGTTTCTCACCCTGCCATTTAAACTTCGTCCTTCTCTCTCCGTCTCTCTTAATCTTCACTCATCACAGTTTCCCACAGTCAGACGCATGTCCAGCATCCCAGCCTGGGGGTTTAGGGCCCTGGTCGAGCCTTCCCAATAAGGGAGCCCCAGAGTCCAGGGGGTGCACCCACTTCCAGAGGTACCTGCTTAGCCATGGTTCACTCTGAGAGCAGCCTTGGGAACAGGCAAGTCAGGGAGGCGAGTGCCTCTGGGGAGGGCAGAGGAGACAGGACAAGGCGGGGGGCTGGCAAGAGAAGCCACAAGCCCGCTGGTCCATGAGGAAGCCTGACTATGTCCTGATGACCGCTGACCCTGGCCCCATTCCCAGGTCGCCTGGTCCCGGACAGCCACCCCGCCATGAGGCCCAGTCACCTCCGGCTGGATGTTTAGCTCGTGCTCCGAAGCCCGACATGACACATGGTGGGTGCCCAGTGTCTGGGGGGGGACGTGACAGAACAGGTCTAACATCAGCGCTTCACAGGCTTTGCCGGACGCGGCTGCCCACACTCTCCCTTGCAGACTCCTCACCCTGACGTCTGAATGGCCTTGGCATTGGCGGCCCGCTGCCACCTCGGGCATTCTCACAGCTTCCCTAGCGTGTGTGGGGCGCCAGGCCGAGCCCCCCGGGTGCTGAGATCACCTGGGGTTCCGCAGAGGTCTGCGGCCTGAGCGCAGGCTGGGCGGCCTCACATTCAGCTGAGACCTCGTAGACTAGCAATAGGGTCTGGAAGGTCATGTCTGGGAAGGATGGAAAAGTCCGAGGTGCTCTACCTGCCGGGTGTCCTCAGCCCCTGCTTGGCCCCTATATCCCTTCTCTACCTGCAAACCATGGTGATCCTTGCAAAATGTAAATCAGGGCACCTCTGCTGAAAACCCTCTGAGCGCTTCCCACTGGAACTGGAATATGGCCAGAATTTCTGCCGGGGGGGGGGGGGGCTACCAGGCCCTGTGTTCTTTGGCTTTTCACTCTTCTCTGCACTGGACTTCCACTGCTCCTGCCCCTGCCCCCACTGCTGCAGGCCAAACACTTGGCCTCCTGTAACTTCAGATCGAAAGCTGATTCCTACCTTAAGTCCTAGCATTTGCTGTTCCCTCTGCCAGGAGGTTGTTTCCTTCAATGACCTTTAAATGACTGGTTCCTCCTTAACATTCAGGCTCAACTCCAAGGTCACCTCCAGGGACCTCCCTGCTCCCATCACTCCCTGTCACATTACCTGTTTTACGTGCTTCCTAGCCAGAAGCACCACCTGACATTGCCTTATTTTCTCTCTAGTTCAGCCCCTCCGTACTAGAATGCGCAGTCCCTGGGGCCAAGGGACGGGGCCCTCCTGGTAAGCACACTCCTGTGATTTCGGGTTTCACAGCCTGTGCCCCTTTTCTATGAACTTGGCTTTCCAAAGCCCTGTGGTTTTCAGTTTCAAAGATCGCAAAGCACTTCTGGGACCCGGAGGGCTGCTCGATGTGTGGCCCTCCCGCCTGCGCCTTTCATTCACCAGCTACGCTCTATCCTAGAAAATACTTGGAATGAGGATGAACAGTCTCAAGGAAGGTAGATGTGTTATGTCCTGAGGGTCGCTGGTTTGTCCCCCTTGCATTCCACCCAGAAGCGCGACCACGTGGGGCTCCTTCCCTTCCCTGGAAGCTTGCACGCGCGGAGCGGGTGCAGCACGGCCTTACTGGGGCGAGAACTCCAGGGGCACCGTGAAAAT
>NW_021886436.1:0-1454 GCF_006229205.1 Suricata suricatta
AACCATGAGAGAATAAATTTCTGAGGTGTGTGTGTGTACATGTGTGCTTGTGTTTTAATAGTTATTTATTTTTGAGAGAGAAAGAGAGAGAAGGCATGAGCAGGAAAATGGCAGAGAGAGAGAGGGACAGAGATCTGAAGCAGGCTTTTCTGCCGACAGCAGAGAGCCTGATGTGGGGCTCGAACTCACCAACTGCGAGATCATGACCTGAACCAAAGTCGGAGGCTCAACTGACCAAGCCACCCAGGAGCCCCTAGGTTCCTGCTATTTCAAGTGACCCAGGGTGTGGTAATCTGTCCGGGCAGCCCCAGGGAATTAACAGCCCCATGTGTGGGAGGCATCAGTAAACACGGCAAGAGTTGACTCTTGTTTTGGTATCAAACTCCCAGACTCTACATACATCCAAAGCATCTTACCCACATTAGATCAGCTCGAAGCTGGAATTTTGGTGCATGTACATTACCCTCTGAAGTTGTATTGCAAAAGGAACAAGAAGTTTTGAAAAGACACCCAGATTACTCACTTTTCCTAGAAGAATACACACCGTATACTTCCTTTCCCCGGCCTCAGCCAGACGCCCAGGCCCGCCAGTGCTTATAAATCATAACCAATTTTTGCTGAGAGGCAGATGCCCCTTAGATCCGGGAAGGTACCAAAGAACAGGTGGACATTTAGTCTGGAGTTTGGGGGCGGAGATCGGAGGTGGCCGCCAGGATGGGACCAGCACCAGTGGGCTCCCGGGTCATGTCCAGCTGCACCCTGACTCACCCTCAACTGAACCGATGCCGCCACTCTCTCGGCCACTTCGCCTGGCTCTGAACGCAGCCGCTTCCTTCCTCCCGTTCCTCTCTTCTCCTCCACTCCGCTCCTGCTCTCCCGGCCCTCATCCGATCACATTGGCCCTACCTTGAAAACGGGCCTGTAATCCGGTCACCTGACACAGTTCCCATTGGTACTACAGGCCACCATGCTTTCTGGATGGGACTATTCTGCGTGTCATCCCTGCGCAGGGGTACGGTTCTCTTTTGTATTGTGCAAATTTCAGTAGTGGTTTGCTGAAGCCAGCACTAGGTGGGACTATTTTAAGGGCTTCTTCCTAACTGGTATATTTGCTCTAATCCCTGGCTCACTACGTTGTGTTTTCCAACTGAGAAAGCTTTCCAGAGAATGCTTTTGAAAACCTGAGCTGGGTCAAATGACCTCCTAGCTGATGCAGAATAGGATCCTTCCTCTAGTGGATAATGTACAGACCGTCCCCAGCTCATCTGATTTCGTCTCTTCCCGCTCCTCCTATCCCAGGTCTATAGCCCAAACCTGGATTCCCAGCTGTTCATTTATTTATTTGTATGTTTGTTTAGTATTTTTAAATTTATTTATTGAGAGGGAGAGAAGGAGCAAGGGAAAAGCAGAGAGAGAGAAAGAGAGAGAATCCCAAGCAGGCTCTGCACTATCAG
>NW_021886437.1:0-673 GCF_006229205.1 Suricata suricatta
CTGGGTGCCAGGCTCTGTGCTCACAAGGATGAACAAAAACATGCCAGCATCTCAAGAAGTTAGAGTCAGATTGTCTCTGCTAATAGACATCCCAAAGGGATGGGGCCAGGAGGAAGTGGGAAGGAGAAGACGGATGGGAATGGGATGGTGAGACTACCATCCATCTGGGGTCAGACTACAGATGAACGCTGCAAGCCTTCCCTGTGGAAGAGCAGCACTGAAGGGCTACTACAAGGTGGACCCACTGCCGAAGATGGGGATGCAGGCTCGGCAAAAGTTCAGATTAGGTACATAAGCACTAACCTAGCTGTTATGCCCCCTGCACCCCACACTCACCCCATCTGCATTCAAGTCATCTGTCTTACCACAAAGCTGTGAATAGCTCATAGGAATCACACCTTCTCTGAGTTCTATATTCCTAGCAACTGCAAATGATCAAGAGTCAATAAATGTTTGACAGAGGCCAGGCTTAATGACATGAGTAAAAAAGGAGGGACTAAATAACTGAGATTTTAATAGGTGTGAAAAGCTGAATAGGCCAGTTTCCCGCCAGGTGTCCAAAGCTGCTGAACAGGGGGTCGACCAGTGACTGCATCTAACCATCTGGACAGCCTTGATGGAGTCGCTTCAATTCTGAGTTTTAATTTGCAAAATGAAGGAGCTGGAGCAAAGG
>NW_021886438.1:0-673 GCF_006229205.1 Suricata suricatta
GGCTATGAAACAGACTGTTAAAGGCCAATTTAAAGTTGTCACTCAAACCTTCTGACTCTACCTACTCCCCTTCTCCTTCTGGTGACTTGCAGCCCCTAAGACTGAAACTTCTGTTTCCTGGGAGGGGGTGGGGGAGTGGATAACCTAGTCTGGTGCTGACTCAGTGGAGCCTTTACTTATCTCTGCACTTCTCTAAAGCTGAACACACACCAGAGACATTGACAAACCTGACGGGCAATGAACTTGGAACCACCAAGCTCAAGTCTCTTGTGAGCCAAATCATTATTTAATCAAGTTGTAGGATGTGGGAGAAAAGAGCAAAACCACTTAAATATGGACGATAATAGTCCCTGACTTCACCTCTACTTGTGAGAAGTAATTATTCTTCTTAGTGACACATACAGTAAGTCAGAAGATTGCCATTTACTGCTCTTGCTTTTAGCGTATTCCTCATCATTATATATGGCATCCCAACTATCAGCAAAACCTTAGATTTCATTGACATATAGGTTATAAATTCATCGTGGAAAAAAATAAGACTACTTTTCTGGCATGGGCATATAATATGTGAGTATATGCAACTTAATTCAGTCTTAATTTAACTATAATATGCAGTATCTCATAACTTATTTGTGTTTTCATCTTATCTACATGTTTCTAATGTCCAAAAAGT
>NW_021886439.1:0-673 GCF_006229205.1 Suricata suricatta
GATGTATTTCACCTGTTTCTTGCAGTCTGGGAAGCAGTCTTGGGTCTCCTGGCTATTGTGTGACGCACTCCTACAAAGCCTGTGGGGGTAGGGTGTAGAAGGAGACACGGAAAAAGAGCAGCAGAAACTCGTTTGGGGCTTGCTTGAAGCAAGCCCAGACTTATCTCCACATCGAGTACCTGCGTGCAGCTCTTAGTGGGACCAACAGAGTCCGAGGAAAACAGGAACTAGTGAATCAGACAGATTGTCAGGCCCCTGACTCTATAGGTTGAAGCCAGCTTTCTGTCTCAGGTTAGGGGTTGAGCACTGTCTTAGGTGAGATCACAGCCCTGAGTCCTAGGAATCCAGTTCCAAAGCGAACCTGGGAAGAAATGTTCAGTGCTGGAGGGCTTGTGTGTTCTTCTGTCCTAAAAACGTGTTGGGGTGGTGGTGGTGGTGGAGAGATTCCGTGTTTACCGAAGCAGTTGGCCAGTCTCAAGAAACTGGTATGACTTTTGTTGCCTTGGATCTTGCATTTCCGTCTTGAGAATCCATATCTGGTAAGGACTAGTGATGTCGGAGTGCCTACTGTGTGTGCAAGGGTTTGTGATAAGCCCTTTATGGATTAACTCCAATTGTTCATCAAGACCTGAGGGGTAGGTAAAATGATCCCCATTTTACGAAGAAGGGACTT
>NW_021886440.1:0-673 GCF_006229205.1 Suricata suricatta
CTCATAAGTAGATATAAAATACTGTCAAAGTTCTGGGTGCCCTGGTAGCTGGTATGTTATTATAAAAATGAAATCCTGAGTAAGTACCAAAGAGGGTCACATGCAGACCAGTGAGCAAAGTGTTTCATGAAACCAGGAATATGAACAATTCAATTTTGGGCACCTAAGTGGTAAGTCAGAGAAGGAAGGATCCTTTGAGTCTATGTGGTCCAATTCTCCCAGGTCTTAGATGAAGAAGCCAGAGGCCAGGTAGGGAAAGGGTCTCACTCAGATATGTTATCTGGCCATGGCAAACTAAAAGTCAAGCTTAAATTTCTTAAGTGCATAATTCACGACCTGACTCGAAATGAGACAAGCGTGCTAAAATTATGCATAATATAAAAAGAAGACTTAGAAAGTGATGACCATTTTTATGACCCAAGTTTTGAAGGGCTTGGAAGGAGACGGCGTACTTGAGTGTGTTTGTGGGCTCGCTCGCAGGCAAGTATGTGTGCATGCTGCATGTACGCAAGCAGGTACTGAGTCCACCATGATGCAGGCCAAGGCTCTGTGCTTGGGTGTTAAATTTTAAGAAACTACTTTTCTCTTAGTGAAGAATGAAGACAAAGTAGTCAAAGAAAAGTGGTGCTCAGCTCAGAGTGAGGGAAGGAGAGCAGTGGCCATCCCCTGAGGA
>NW_021886441.1:0-673 GCF_006229205.1 Suricata suricatta
CACCTGCTTCCAGGCCAGGTGGGGCTGGCTTGTTTTCCCATAGGAAATCTCACTAGCTCTCTTTGTTCGTTTTCATCCTTGGGCTTTGGTGTACCTGTCATTGGGTCTTCCCTTGCCCTGGGATGGCCAGGCCCCACTCTGAAGCCATGCACGCAGTGTGTCCCCTTCTCTGAGCTCTGCCTCCCTCCTACACGTCCTCGCAGAGACCTGACCTTTGCTCCGCCCTTCCCCTGCATGGCCACCTTGACTGAGGGCACTGCTGTGTCACTGGGTAGAGTGCTGGGACCCTCGGTGTTCTGACTGCATCTGGGTCCGTACACAGAGAGGGCGTGAACTCTCAGAGGCTGAGGAAAGATTTTAGGGCGGGTCATTTGGGGAGGGACCTGGGGGGCCTGGACATCCAGGGGAGGACACCTGAGGATGGGAGAGGCGCCTGGGGACGCCTCCAGGGAGGACCTAGGCCCCCCCGTACCTGGCCCCCGAGGTCTGCACTTTCCCAGTGGTCACTAGTGCTCCGTCCTGCTTGGAAAAGTGTGCGGTGGCAAGCGCCGGCCTGAGGGGTGTCCTGAGGGGTGTGCAGCCCAGCAGAAGGGGACACCCCAGACTTGGTGGCCTGCTTCCAAGGGCGGCGGCGGCCGGGAGCCAGGTCCGCTCTTGTCAGTCCTGCCGTGTG
>NW_021886442.1:0-673 GCF_006229205.1 Suricata suricatta
GTGGGCAGCAGCCCCAAATGCTGGAGGAGATTGAGGGGTTATTAATGAAATTCCTTGGAGGTTGTCCCCTGGATTCCCCCTTGAATATGAGCTCCTTGCAGACAGGAGTCCAGCGTGGGTCAGCTTTGTGTTCCCCACAGGTGAGGCTCACAGTTGGTGTGGGTCAGCGTAGGGTGTGTTGAGAAAATGCACATGCCTGGCCTTTGCTGGGGCCTTGGGTTGTATGTTTGCTCCCCCCAGGAGCCAACCCCAGAACTTCTCAATGGACCTCTGTTAGGATAATTACAGGAAGGGAGGCTTGGAGGTTGCTCTGGTTGTAGATTGTGTAGATGGTGTGAAAATGTCTATTTACTGGCTGTCTGAAAATGCTGTTCACAGAAGAAGGCTCAGAGTTGAACAGAATTTGTTGAGATTTCCAGGATCTGAAACCTATACTTTATTTCTGCCTGTGGACATAAGTTAGGTCTAATGACAATTTAGGTGTATATACTTAATATTTGACTTTTGATTTAAAAAGAACATTATCCAGAGATAAACAGACTAAATAGTTGAGTGACTCCCTTCTAGCTGTGGGGAGACACTGGTGTTGAGAACAGTGCATGGAGGGGGTAGGGGTTTGGAGGTTCAGGGGTGCTGATTAGATAGGTGGCCATTGCATCAGCAAAGATGGCAT
>NW_021886443.1:0-673 GCF_006229205.1 Suricata suricatta
TAACTGGATTTGGATAACCAAAGACATGTGCAGTCAGTATGAGCGTGAGCAGTGTGGAGATTGGACACTGGGCTATGACTCCACATGGCGTTGCAATAGGAGAGGGGGACCTGCCGTTCCTGTTCCTTGCCTTTCCCCCTCTTCCTCCCCACTTCCCTTGTTGCTATCCTTCTCTGCTGTATTAACATAAAGCTCCTCTGGGTGAGGACCTATCTCCTCTTCAGCATCCAGTTCTCAGGCTTTGAGCTAACTCCCAACTTGTGCTCACTTTCAAGGTCCTACCCATATCCAAGCAGTTCCAGTGGTTGGAAGTCTGGCCTTCTGATGCACGGAGGCTTTCCTCATGATGCCCTATGAGTTAAGGTGATGCTGAGACAGATGACATCGACGCACCAGAAATTTCTCCAAATTCTAGGACTGGGGAAACCCTGACTTCATTTCATCTACTGATCTTTTTTGATTAGCACTTTATTTTTCTTAAAAAAGAAAGTCAGTTGGGATCCTCCAAAATTAAAGTATTTCACATAAAAATGTGACTTCTCAGCATCTCTTGAAAAGAAAAACGAAATCTAGCAACGCAAGGCCTCAGGGCTCCAGGGAGGTGCCTGGCTGGGGCTGAGCGGTGCTGCCCAGCTTGTGAAATCACAACCACTGCCTATGGTACTCCACCTCA
>NW_021886444.1:0-673 GCF_006229205.1 Suricata suricatta
TGACAAGAGAATTAAGAAGCAGGGGGCTAAGACTCTTCCAGGAGCCATAGCATCAGTCACCTGGCTCAGGCCTCTAGGGTTTTGCTACCTGTCGGATAACAGCAGGCACACACAACGTAGTACTTGGCATCTTGACAGGTCATGCATCTGCAGTGTGTTCCATACTGAGTCATGTGTACGTCTGGCCCCAGACATCGCACTTATTTCTGGCCTGGCTTCCCTATGACGTCCTTCTGGAGAGAAAGAGCAGTCCTGGCAGCTCACTGACCTGGGAATGGAACTGCTTTCAGTTCCTTGCTGCTCCATCCCTTCCCTTCAAGATGGTTTTATGGTGCCTCTGGCTTCTTGCTCTCCAACATCCCCCCTTGGAAGGGAGTCGCGTCCTTTACCAAACCCCCATGTAACTGGAGTCGGCCTCTCTAATGGTACCCCCTCAACTTCTGCCTTACATAAAAGGGGCTTATGTTTGTGTCTCGAACTCTTTATTCCATATTCAGAATATAAACTCTGAAAGACTGCTGAATGTGAGGCGCACATGATGGCCACCTGTGTGTTCCCACATCTACCATCTGGTTGAGTCCCCATTGTCCTTAATAGAAAAGTTACATGGCCTGAACAACTCTCCCATACATGATGAGAAACCCCATCAATCACCTGTATATCATGGGGTATC
>NW_021886445.1:0-673 GCF_006229205.1 Suricata suricatta
GCTACACTGTGAGCATAACCAAATGAATCACTGTGTTGAATCACTATGTTGATCATCTGAAACTAACGTAATATTATGTGTCAACCACACTCAATTAATAAAAAAAGGAAAAAAAACTGCTAAAACCACTCTCAATCACTTTATATCCTCTCACTATAATTATTTTCTACAGAGCTTCATCACTGTCTACTCATTTATTCTTGTTTCTCTTATTAGATGGCAAGCTTCATGAGAAGAGAGACTTCGCTCTCTTGTTCACTGTTTGTATTTATCATCTAGAACAGTGTTTCAGAGATAGTAGACACTTAACATATAACAAACATGCATTGATTGTCATTAAATGGATCCATGATTTCACATATATCTATTTTATATTAGGGGGTAGCATACTTAAATGTGAGCTGTTTTATTTTAAAGTATTAGTTTGTTTATAAAGAGCTTTTGCTTCCTGTATTAGTTTGTTTATAAAGAGCTTCTGCTTCCTGTCTTGAAACTTTTCTAAAAATAATTAATTTTCCAGAATATAGGGAAACAGTTATTACTTGCCTCTGTGGTATCAGATAATGTGATGACATTGCAATTCTTCCTAAGTGATGGCAATCAATAGTGGGAAAGGAATAGTGGGTTCTAGATGTACTTAGAATCAGAATAACTCTATCCTGGGTGTATATGA
>NW_021886446.1:0-673 GCF_006229205.1 Suricata suricatta
TCAGAAATGGAACAAGGTAAAGAAGATGTCTCAGGCTATCAGACTGGCTAAAATGTCAGAGCTCAAGTTGGGGAAGGAGCATCTGCCTAAAAAAGGGTTATTGGAGTAATGATTGAATGGCCACATAAAGGAGAAAAAAATCAAAAGGTAAAAAAATATATATCTCAGAGAAAAGAGTTAAAAAGAAAACTAGAATAAACCCTGTGATGTTAGATGACAGTAGAAGTATTGAAGTGATTTTCAATATATTCAGATATAAAAAGAAATATTGATGCAAACATGTGTATATACATCAATGTAGGTATGTAGCTCTGTCCACTGAGAGTACCTGGGAACAGTGACATTCCAATAGCAATGAGCACACCCAGTGTCCGATCTTGGTTTTTAAATATTAATCTCCACAAAAAGAAACCAGGGATTCTTGGAGAAGTGGCTGAGCAATGAAAGATCATGATATGCCTGGATCATCTTATGTCAGAGAGTAGGTAGGTACTCAAAAAATAACGGGGTCACATCAAAAGGACACAGGAACAATGTTCAAGGTGCTCTTGTCAAATCAATTTGAGTGTCAAAATTAAAAATTATATTAATGAATTATAATGCATTGAGTAAAATGAGATATCATTTATATCATAACTTAATAAATAAATGTAAAAATTCATGAAAGAGTGTA
>NW_021886447.1:0-1454 GCF_006229205.1 Suricata suricatta
TTCCCTGAATTTCTTCTACCACTGCCTTCATCCTGGGATACCTGATTGTCCAGTGATCCAGCAAGAGTTAATGCCTGGCAGGCACGGGTCTGGCTGGACAGGATTGAATGGTGTGGGATAGGAACAGGGTGGCAGGAAAACTGTATGCTAAGCCTTTTGACATCATCTTGATTTTTCAAATCGTGTAACTGTATTACCTATTTACTAGAAGGAAACATAAAAGCTAAAAAAAAATTAAAGAGTACACCAGCTACAAAAGACAAGAGAATGTGAGTGAAAGAAGTGTGTACTTGTAAACCACAGCAGCACAGAGAACAAGAGAGGTCAGGCAAGTGCAGGTTTTGTAGAGAGGTTAAAATGTGGGGCTTGGGGGCAGAGGCATGGAAGATGAGATTAGGCAGGTAAATGGGGGCCCAATATGAAGGAACCTCTATGTGGCATTAATTAATTGGAGCTATTTCTATAGCACTGATAAATCAGTTACTATTTTTTAATCAAGTAAGTAAGTTGAACAGGTCTCTGAGTTAGAAGAATATTTCTAACAATTGTGCAGACAGCGGCCTGGAGAGAAGAGAAGCCAAGAGTTGAGAGGCTGAGATGATGGGGGAAGTGGTAACGAGATGGAAATGAGAAGTCATGGTCAGAAGATACTACAGAATGATCCAGTGATCTTGCTGAAAAGTAGTTAGCTTGGGGGTTTAGAAAAAAGGAGGAGCAACAAATGATGACTCTAAGATTTCTAGCTTAGTTGATTAATTGGGTGGACTATGACCTTTAATGGGGAATTCTAAATGGGAAATTATTCAGAATTTTGATTATGTGAAATGTGAATATATTGAGATGGCAAAGATAAAGAATGACATCATGTGGACTTCAAATAAAAAGTTACTATGAAAATGGTAATGATTTGGTTTTCCATTTTATTTAGGAATGACTAAGAGGGAATATGCTAAATTCTACAGGACAAAACAGTATCTTTTTACATAAATGAAGGTCTAACCTCAAAAGAGTTTTATTAGAACATAATACAAAAACTTTTGTGCTGCTTTTTACAAATTTCTTTTTGACTGTGACAGCTTAGATGTTAGACAGGTAGAAAAATGACGTCCAGATGCTGTAATTCTAGGATTTGTATTTTTATAGAGAAATAACAGATAAGATTTCTCAGAATGCATCCTACACTTTTCCAATAAATGTATTTTCAGATTACAGTGGTATTCTCCAAGGGCTGATATTGTTTCATCAGAATGGAAATAGGATAAACAAGAAAAGTTTCATAAAATCTTAATGAGCAAAATGGCTTTTTTAGAGCATTTTTTCCTCAATTCTGTATCTATCTCCAGCTATCCCCCCACTGGCCTGCACAGTTAACCGTGAATATAGCCTAGTCATAGTCTTCATTGCCTGAACTTACATTTACTCCTCAATCCATTTTGTCTGTCTGCTCAATTTCC
>NW_021886448.1:0-673 GCF_006229205.1 Suricata suricatta
TCTAGCATAAAGTAGGCACCTAATGTACATTGAAAGAATGAGTAGAAAATTTGTATCTGATGGAGTCATAGAGTTGGTAATGAATTTCTTAAATCCAAATGTGTTTGGTTTTTGGAAATTCCTGCTCTTAATACAATAAGAAAACACAAACTTTTTTTGTGGGAATACTGACCCGTTTTTTAAAGTAGCTAAACCCTCTACTTTGCTAAAGGTAACATTTCAGCTATTAATATTAGTTGACAAGCTGGGTTTTTCACTTTCTTAGTAGACATAAGTACCCCCTCATCATCAAAATATGTTTAATTTTGTAACAAACCAAGGGGAAATTGGAAATATGTGCTCTGACACTCAGATATGATTTCATGTCAATTCAAAAACCCTTCATTAATTGCCCTGGACAGGCTTTGGGTTTAATGTTGAGGATATGAAAATAGTTGTTGCCTTCCACAGTATTTGTGATCATTTGTTAATTCCTTCATATATTAAATAAATACTGAGCACCACTCTGTTGGAGGCTGGGCATTCAGACATGAAGAGGCGTAAGCCCTGCCCTCAGAGTGCCTGGCGGAGACAGATGTGTCCACCGACGAGTGTGGGTTCAGTGATATGAGTGCCACATGACACTCAGAGGAGCAGTACTAGCTGATGGAAGGGGACCACCACGGGGGAAAGG
>NW_021886449.1:0-673 GCF_006229205.1 Suricata suricatta
CTATGCTAAAAACATTGCCTAGTATTTGAATGCTAAAGATCCCTTCCTTCCCCATGTGATAAGCATCTAGTCACCAACCTTCATCACTATTGATAAAGATTATGCATGAGTCTTCTACCAATCTATGTTCTGAGAAATTTTTACATACCGAAGAATTTGTCACCAGAAATCATAGTCTAAGGCAATTGCCACTTCTGTTTTGTACCCCATACATTTTTTCAATAAAATAAGCTGACTCTCTGGTCAGTGCAGAGATGCCTGTCTGGAGATCAGAAGGAAGCTGAGGCTCTCTCACTCCCTTTTACTGACACCGTCCATCCTTGAGGGAGTCCTGGATTCTGCTAGAGCTGGATTCTGGCAGATCAGATGTTAAATTAAAAACAGTCTTTCTCAACAAAGTGCACAATGAATGATTGTACTGTCATCAGCTAATTAGGTAAAAGAGGGCAAACATTAGGAACCCATGGGTTGGTTTTGGGTTGTTTTTTTTTTTAAGGGAACCATGTTATATATTTTTTTTAAAAAGTGAGTTTATACTATTCAAAAATCCACATAAAATTCAGTTTGTTGCCACACAGGAGTCATCATGTGAGATTTTCTTGAGCCCAGTCAGCTAAAGCTGAATGGAACCAGCATCCTAGAGGCATAAAGCATATAATCCAGTTCAGCTACA
>NW_021886450.1:0-673 GCF_006229205.1 Suricata suricatta
ACTATTATGGTTCTCACAGCATACTATAATTTATATTCCAGTCCTTTCAAACATTATTTCTACTGTGACTTCTTCACTAGACAGCAAACTCCATTAAGGGTAAAGATGATCTCCATCTTGTCTACCAACATATAGCATAGTAACTGATATATGCTAAGTACAGAGCAAAAATTAAGTATTACTAATTTATAATAAAAAAATTATAACTGAAAAGAATTGCTAAATATAACTCTGAGAGAATAGGGAATTCAACAGTCTATCTTCAGATAAATTTTAGTTGAATTTTTCAATGTTGCCTATCAATTCTATTAAACTTTAGAAGATTTCAATATAAATATATTCTTAAATCATAAACTTGGCAATGAAAATTATATAATCTTGATTGTATATTTACTATAAAGAATAACAGACTAGACAACATTAATTCATCCCTGTAGACTTACAGATTAAGAAGATTAAATATGCTCAGTGTTTAGAGATAGAGCCAATGCTGACTTGATGTCCAAGAATAATGACATTACAAAAACTCATCTTTAAACATTTTCCCATAAGAAATGGCAACAGAAGCAGAGTAGAAAATGAAATTAAACTTATAGAGAAAGAGATACATAGAAATATACATCCTATCAAAGATAAAAATCTAAACTTAAAGAAAAAAACTTCCAGAAAGGGC
>NW_021886451.1:0-673 GCF_006229205.1 Suricata suricatta
TGCCCTCAAATTAAATTATGAACCTATAGTAATTTACAGATAAACACCTCAAGGACTTTATTTCTATAGATTACAAAGCTGAAAGAGTTATTCAGAATAACTGAAGCAACTTCTAAAATGTTTGCAACTTTTGGGGCACCTGAGTGGCTCAGTCAGTTAAGCGTCCGACCATCTCAGGTCATAATCTCATACTTCATGAGTTCGAGCCCCACATTGGGCTCTGTGCTGAAAGCTCAGAGCCTGGAGCCTACTTTGGATTCTATGTCTCCCTTTCCCTATCTGCCCTCCCCCAATCACATTCTGTCTCTCTCTCTCTCTCAAAAATAAATAAACATTAAGATTTAAAATGAAATAAAATAAGATGTTTCCAACTTTCTTCTTATTCAATGTGAATTATCAGAAAGAAGCAATAAATAAATATGCTTCTTCCCTTTGGGGACTGAGAGAGTTTTGGCGGATTTAATGAGATTCCTGAGATGTCCAAGTTTATGTAGTTCTAAATGCACCATAGTGAAATGATTTTTTTTTCAAATGCAATGTACAAAATAAAGAAAATGTAACACTGTTTCTGAACTATTTTCCTACACCACAAGATCTTCACAGTGTAATTTTCCTTGGACTCAAGCTTTACAGTATACCGAATCCTGGTGCACTCCAGGACCCTGCCAACAGT
>NW_021886452.1:0-673 GCF_006229205.1 Suricata suricatta
GTACGCTAACATGAATGTAAATGAAAAAAGTAAAACATTTACCCAGGGCCCATAGCATGGGGAGGTGACACAGGCTGGCTGATGGTCAGGGGGTCATCGAGGTGCCCAGGGGGATTGCCAGGAACTAGGGGAGGACGGGGTCTGGGGACCTGTGTCCCCCACACGGGGTGCCTGGAGCGAAGAAGCGGGAGGGGCCACAGCACAGAAGGACTCAGCTTTCTCTCCTGCCGACTGGTCTGCACGGACTGAGCGTCCCGAGGGTCCCGCAGGCCCATGGACCAGTCAGTGTCCCGGGAGCCCCATCCCTGACCCTCTGTCGTCTGTGCTGGGTAAATGCTTTCTACTCCCTCAAGGTCTTTCTGAGCAGAGGACAGCCTGGGGGCTTGGAGAACGGAGGCCCTGGGATTGCAGGACGTGGCAGATTAGTGGGCCCTGGTGTGGGGACCAAGGTCAAGACCCTCCTTGTTGGAGCCTGGGTCCTCATTAGGATGTTTTCCAGAGGCAGTGCCCTGGGAGTGGAGGCCCCATGCGTGGCCTGACCACCAGGATGGGGGAGGGACACGGGGCACAAGGGAGGCCTCTGAGGATTCCGACCTGGACCTTAAGCCCTAAGGCCCTGCTGGACTGAGCCTCGCTCTGCAGATCCGTGTGTGCCCTGTGGCCCAGGAGGGCC
>NW_021886453.1:0-673 GCF_006229205.1 Suricata suricatta
CAAAGCCGAGGGCCTGGGTGAAGGCCAGGCCTTTTGGGGCACGGGGACGCTCGGTTTTGTGTGTACAGAGTGCCCCCAGCTGCTGTGCTTAGTGCCCCTGCTCTGGGAAGCAGGCTGAGGCCTTGGCAGGAGGAAGGGCCCCCTGCAGCTGCTAGGAGGGGACCCACGGCCACTACCTCTGGACGACCACCCCCCCCCCCACCGCCGCAGCTCCGAGTTGTCTGCTGCAGCAAGGGGTCGGGGCCACTATGCCTTCCCAGCTGCCCCCCTGGCTCCTCTGGAGAGGCCTCTGTCCCCCGCCGTGCTCTCCTCCCGAGCCCCCTCCTCCCTCCCCCGCTGGGGCGTCTCTGGGGTCCCACTCCGGGGCCTCAGTGGGAGTGGACCCCGCTAAGGGTGAGCAGATGGCGGCACTGAGCTCCATCAAGGCTTCCCCTCTTTTCCTGCAGCCCCGGAGGTGACCGTGCCCTCCACCTGTCCCCCCTCCCCCAACTTGGGCTTGTGCTTCCTGGAAACTACCAGCGATCACCCGACCCTTCCAGCAGGTCTCCGCCAGGCGCCTCCCGGAGCCGCCAGATGGGATGCGCGGAGATGTCCGTGTGCAGAGCAGGCCACGTTAGGGAGCCGCCCACGCCTGTGCCTGCACCTAACAGGGTGCACACTGGGGGCCGCCTCC
>NW_021886454.1:0-673 GCF_006229205.1 Suricata suricatta
TTGTTCTGGTTTGGGGTTTTCTCTCTCTTTTCCTGGTTTGTACTGAATTGCTCAAATTCCGTTTATCTATTTTTACCCTTTGAGTTTATAAGTTGTATATTCTATTTTGTTCCTTTGCTGGATACATTCTCCTTAAATATGTTTGCTTCATCAACAAAAATTAAGACTAAGCTGTAATCCTTTCCTTTGCTTCCCAAATATAAGACACTTAGAATGGCCTACCTTAAAAAGGTTTAAATTGTATTACAGCCGTGATGTAATGTCTTAGTCCCTCAGATTGAATGGTCTTTCTAAGCTTTGAATCAGGTCTCAATTGCCAAACTGGGGAAGGGGGTTGGGTTAGAGTTGGGATTTTGTCTGTCCTTTCTGCCTGCCAGGTAGAAAATATGAAGCTGAGCTAACTAGAAAGTCCTTTGCAGAATACCATTAGGAGATAGAGGAGTGAGCTTCCTTTGACAGTGCCCAAAATTAAACACACGGTGCCGAGAGATCATTGACCCTCTGATGGTTTCCACAGCAGCGAATGGTCTTATTGTGTAGGGACTTTGAACCTGCAACATTTAAAACAAGTATTTAAATGTGGAAAAGAAGAAAGAGTTATGGCAGTTAAACCTGGGAGTCGTGTTGGCCCTTACCTTCAGACCAGTGTTGCTATTTAGAAATAATTGATCAT
>NW_021886455.1:0-673 GCF_006229205.1 Suricata suricatta
TTTTTTTGATAATTAATATTCTTCTGTAAACATTATCTTTCACACCCTAAACCAACCCAAAGACACGCATGCACACACACACACGCACACACACACTCACACTATATTCTCTCTCTCACACACACACACTGTATTCTCTCCATATACAGTATGTGTTGTGTATTATCCATGTGATACAATGTCAGCTTCAGGACGCATCTCCCCATTTTTGGTTTGATGAGATGGATCCTCTAGGTCTCTATTACATAAAAAAAAAACCACACACACAAAACTGTCAGGCATCCTTCATCAGTATGACATGAATGTAATATTTCCTGATATTTATAGCACTTATAAAAAGAAAGAAAAGAACATGTATGAATAATTTAAAGAAATCGTGTAGCCTTATGTTTTGAAAAATTAACTTTTATTTCCCACATATTGAACATGTACCTTCCAATTCACTGACCCATAATTGTATTGAAGTCACCAACCATTTAGAGTTAATTCATAGTCATTAAATTTCATGTCCTCGGAGAACATATTTTCAAGATGACAAATGCTTTTCCCAATGAATTCGTGAAGAATTCACTTTCTTGTCTTACCTGATTGTTAATCTGTTGACAAGATTGTAGCGAACACACAGTAGCACTCTGCTCTACTGTTCAGTAACAGCAATTTCAAGAATTCACTA
>NW_021886456.1:0-673 GCF_006229205.1 Suricata suricatta
CAGGTCATGATCTCACGGTTCGTGGGTTCGAGGCCCGCATCGGGCTCTGTGCTGACAGCTAGCTCAGAGCCTGTTTCAGATTCTGTGTCTCCCTCTCTCTCTGACCCTCCCCTGCTCGCACTCTCTCTCTCTCTGTCCCTCAAAAATAAAATAAAAAACATTAAAAAAACATTAAAAAAATTATTAATCCTGATAAATACTGGACTAGTGAAAAAAATGGTTAAAAAAAAGCCTCCCCTCCCCTCTCTGTCCTCCACCCTCTTCTTCGAGGTGGTTCATCTTAGCAGTTTCTTGTGTGTCTCTTTAAAGTAACCCATGGAGACCCAAGAACGAGTGGGTGTGATTTTATTTCTGCGACTGCCCCCCACTGAACCGTAAATAAGGCGCCCCTAAACGTCCATGCCTCCACATCGTCACGTAGCCGCACGTCCCGTTCCTGGAGAACGGCCGTGCTCTTTTTGGTCATTAGGTCTGCGCATCATTTTTTCTGCCATCGTCCCCTTACCAAGCGGCTTTTCCCACTCTGGAGAGCACCTACCTGTCTTAACCCAGCGGCCGCGGCCCTGCTCGCCCGCCCCGTCCGCTGCTTCCACCCCGGGTGGGGCGGCACTTACAGGTGCCGCGGTGCGCTGGCGACGCCAGGTCTAGGCGGCTTTGAGCGCGCCTCCGTCGC
>NW_021886457.1:0-673 GCF_006229205.1 Suricata suricatta
TGTGCCCCATGGTGGGCTCTGCAATGAGCATGGCATCTGCTTATGATTCTCTCTCTCCCTCTCTCTCTTTTTCTCTCTCTGCCCGCCTCCCTCCTTCTCTCTCTCTTTCTTTCTCCTCTCTCTTTCTCTCTCTCCCTTTCTGCCCTTCTTCCCTGCTTGTGCTCTCTCTCTTTCTAAAAAAATGGATAAAAATACAGGAACAGATATTTCTCCAAAAGAGATATACAGATGGCCAGCAGACACATGAAAAGATTCTCAATGTCACTCATCATCAGGAAAATACAACTCAAAACCACAATGAGATATCAGTTTACACCAGTTAAAATGAGTAGAGTAAAAAACATGAGAAATAGCAAGTGTTGGTGAGAATATGGAGCAAAGGAACACTTGTGCACTGTTGATAGGAATGAAAACTATGGCAGCCACTATGGAAAATAGTATGCAGTTTCCTCAAAAAATTAAAAATGGAATGACCCTGTGATCTAGTAATTTCACCACTGGGCACTCATGTAAAGAATTCAAAACACTAACTGGAAAAGATATATGCATTCCTATGTTTATTGCAGCATCATTTACCATAGCCAAAGTCTGGGAGCAACTCAAGTGTCCATAGATAGACAAATGAATAAAGTAGAGGGAGTATATATCTATGATGGAATATTATTCAGTCATA
>NW_021886458.1:0-1454 GCF_006229205.1 Suricata suricatta
AAAAAAAAAGTTAAAAAAATTTTTTTTGTTAATATTTATTTATTCTTCAGAGAAAGAGCCACAGAGCATGAGCAGGGGAGGGGCAGAGAGAGAGGGAGACACAGAATCTGAAGCAGGCTCCAGGCTCTGAGCTGTCAGCACAGATCCCAACATGGGCCTGAACCCACAAACTTTATGACCTAAGCTGAAGTCAGAAGCTTAACCAACTGAGCCACCCAGGTGCCCTGACTATAGCTTTTTAAATGCTGTCTTAGGTCAGGACTGGCCCCAAGCTGACACATTACAGACAAAGCAGGTCATAGTGCCACCAGAAGCCTAGTGGAGTCCAATAATGATAAGCTATCTGTTTCTTAGACAAGCCCATAAAACACAGTAGATCCTGAAAATGGAATATCTGCGCTCTTACTTACCCTCCCAACCTGATTTCTTATATTCCACATGAAAAAATTTTAAGTGTCTTAAAAGGTGTTTTGGGAAGTGCTCGCTTTTCTTGGGCAGTGACTTGTCCCTGCCTCATTGATCATCTTCTCTTGTGGCTTTTCTGTGTCATTGCCTTTCTCTCCTTCCTGCCTCGCCTTGAGTCCATCTCATGGAGCCAGGGCTAGAAACAAAAATCAGATTGGCTCCAAGTAAAGTGTCACCGCAGTCTGTGGTCCCCTTTGTGTGCCAGAGGAGGGAGCTGCAGGGAACAGGCAGAACAAGTGAGGCTAGAAACCTTCCTGGCTTGAGTCACCTCCTTCTGCTTTATGTTTAGTTCTGCAGTTCTTTCTTCCTTCAGATATCTGAAGTGTATTTATTTTAACATCTCTTTTAAATTTTTCTGGTAGCTTTACTTTAGGAGGGAAATCTCCCATTTAAGTATGTGAATTGTTCTTACTGGCATTGGAGTTCTTGCCTAAGAGCTTTCTCCTTACATGACTTGGTTTGTGGAGGTCTCCACTGGGGCAATTCCATTTGGTTACCTCTGCTCAGATTCTTTTTTTTATTTTTAATGTTTATTTATTTATTTTGAAAGAAAGAGAGCATGTGCAAGGGAGGGGCAGAGAGAGAGAGGGAGAGAGAGCATCCCAAGCAGGCTCCGTGCTGTTAGCAAGGAGCTTAATGCAGGGCTCAATCCAATGAACTGGAATATCATGACCCGAGCCAAAGTCAAGAGTTGGACACACAACCATCTGAGCTACCGAGGTGCCCCTTATTAGTTTTTAAAATAATCTCTTTGGGGTGCCTGGGTGGCTCAGTCGGTTAAGCATCCGACTTTGGCTCAGGTCATGATCTCACAGTTCGTGGGTTCAAGCCCCATGTCGGGCTCTGTGCTGACAGCTCAGAGCCTGGAGCCTGCTTCAGATTCTGTGTCTCCCTCTCTGTCTGACCCTCCCCTGCTCGCACTGTCTCTGTCTCTCAAAAATAAAAAAAAGCCATAAAAAAATTTTTTGGAAAAAACCATCTCTTTGCTT
>NW_021886459.1:0-673 GCF_006229205.1 Suricata suricatta
TCTCTCTCTCTCTCTCTCTCTCTTTCTCAAAATTAAATAAATAAACATTTAAAAAATAAAATCTGCTTGGATTTGTTTTATATGATGTGAGAAAAATATAATTTAGTTTCTATATAAATAACCAATTTTGTAGAAATATTTACTGAATAATGCCTAATCCTACACCACTCTGCTCTATGGAATCAATTCCAAATCAAATACATTGACATGCATAGATCTGTTTCTGGACCCTCTCTTATTTTTTATTTTAACAGTTTTCTTGGTATTGCTTTGTAATAAATACTGTTGAATGACAGGTCAGGTCTCCACGCACTGGTTTTCAGTAGGGTCTTGGCTTCCTGGATGGTACACTTCCAAATCAATTCAGCTCATAAATAACCACAGCTCACCCCCACACTCACGTGCGCACACAGCCACACACCCACAGCTCCCCCACCAACACACAAAGATGTGCCAAACTTCTTGGGATGTTAGAACAGCATCAAATATATATATCAGCAGTTCTCTAAGTAGGGTCCAAATAAATACACTAGAAGTCCCAAGACCCTTTTGGAAGATTTTCAGGATTCTCTGTTTTGCTATTTGGATCTATGTTAAAACAGAATGACTACAGACACAGACATGAGAATCCAGTTGTCTTCCAATAAATAGACATTAAGTATCTTTTCAAATA
>NW_021886460.1:0-673 GCF_006229205.1 Suricata suricatta
CTTCAGATAGCTGTGAAATTAGGTGATTAACTAGTTGTTACATAATCTTCTAATTTCTGTATAAGTCTAATTACATGAACTAGAAGTTGGGGTTTTGATTTTTTACTTTGCTTTTCTTTTTGGAGTGTCATTGTAACTACTGTAGTGTAAATGATGGAAAATAATTGCATATGTTAAAAATAAATAAATAAACAGAGAAGAAAAAGAAAACAAAAAAAAAAAAAGAAAGAAAGAAAGAGAGCCACAGAATGGGCGAAGATATCCAGGAGTGCTCACTTTGTAATAACTCACTTGCCTGCATATTTATATTCTTTATGTACTTCTCCATATGGTTTTGGTATTCCACAAAAGCAAATAAGGTGAGAAAAGAAATTGGGCTGTAGAGGACCAGGTGGATTTGATTTCGTCAGTAGTGGCCCTAAGAGGGTTTTTATCATGCTTGTTAAATGGGTCATTTAGGCAAGGATGGGTAGCATTGTTGCCTGTGGAAGCACTCAAAATAAACAAATAAATAATAAAACAAACAAGCAATCTTCTCCAAAGTGCTGGTGAAGAAAGAGCCTGAGGCTCCAGACTCTCAGAAGAGGTGGGAGCCAAGCCTGGGGAGCCCCACCTGGAAAATTTGACACATAATGAAGCCAATTAATTTTCCCTGATTGGCATGAAAATTAAT
>NW_021886461.1:0-673 GCF_006229205.1 Suricata suricatta
ATGCCATCTTTGCTGATGCAATGGCCACCTATCTAATCAGCACCCCTGAACCTCCAAACCCCTACCCCCTCCATGCACTGTTCTCAACACCAGTGTCTCCCCACAGCTAGAAGGGAGTCACTCAATTATTTAGTCTGTTTATCTCTGGATAATGTTCTTTTTAAATCAAAAGTCAAATATTAAGTATATACACCTAAATTGTCATTAGACCTAACTTATGTCCACAGGCAGAAATAAAGTATAGGTTTCAGATCCTGGAAATCTCAACAAATTCTGTTCAACTCTGAGCCTTCTTCTGTGAACAGCATTTTCAGACAGCCAGTAAATAGACATTTTCACACCATCTACACAATCTACAACCAGAGCAACCTCCAAGCCTCCCTTCCTGTAATTATCCTAACAGAGGTCCATTGAGAAGTTCTGGGGTTGGCTCCTGGGGGGAGCAAACATACAACCCAAGGCCCCAGCAAAGGCCAGGCATGTGCATTTTCTCAACACACCCTACGCTGACCCCCACCAACTGTGAGCCTCACCTGTGGGGAACACAAAGCTGACCCACGCTGGACTCCTGTCTGCAAGGAGCTCATATTCAAGGGGGAATCCAGGGGACAACCTCCAAGGAATTTCATTAATAACCCCTCAATCTCCTCCAGCATTTGGGGCTGCTGCCCAC
>NW_021886462.1:0-673 GCF_006229205.1 Suricata suricatta
AAAAAATATTTCTACCTTGCAGGTTTGTCGTGAGGAACGATAAATGTACCTAACATGCCTATTATTATGGAGATACAAAGAACCTCCATTAACCTAGGAGAACCAAAGACTAGAATGGATGGAAATATTTTTTAAGAGACCAAGAAAGCAAAACACTGACATTTTTACGTATGTAAGTCAACTGCAAAGGGAAGAGAGAAAGGGAACAAATATTTTTAGTGCCTATGTTGGCCAGCTATCTCATTAGGCCCTTTACCTACGCTGGATCTCACAAACCCCATGTGACGGGTTTTATTACCCTTATTTCACAGATAATGAAAGTGATCATAGGGGAGACTTTACAAGACCACATAGCTCGTCTGTGGTATGGTGAGGCTGGGAACCAAGGGCTTTCTGACCCCAGCCAGACCTCCTTCTGATGCATCATTCTACATCTGCCTCCAAAGTGAAAATGCCAGGAACTCCCTGGAGGAGAATAATACTTGACATTTATAGAGTCGCCCAGAGCAGTGCTTCTCGAAGTATCTTTGGGGAGAGCCCATTTTGTCTTGTTTTGTTTTGTTTTAATTCCCTAATCTATCACAGACTGTGACATTAGTAAAACATAATAAAAATAAATTACCAGAAATGTAAAATTTTAAAGGACATACAAAGTACACACTCAATTTTTTTT
>NW_021886463.1:0-673 GCF_006229205.1 Suricata suricatta
AAAAAAAAAAACCCATGAGTATTCTTTAAAGGGCTAGAACAATCTTAAAATTTGTATGGAACCAGAAAAGACCCCAAGTAGCCAAAGTCATGGTGAAAAAGAAAGCCAAAGCGGGTGGCATCACAATTCTGGACTTGAAGCTGTATTACAAAGCTGTAATCATCAAGAAAGTATGGTATAGACACAAAAACAGACACACAGATCAGTGGAAAAGAATTGAGAACCCCACAAATATATATCCAAGCAATTCTAATAATTACTAAACTGAAAAAATGCAAGCTTGACTAGTAAGGTATTTGAAAACAGTGAAGAAGGCAATTAGAGTGATATCCTTTTTACTAAATTATTATAAAATTTCTTCAGATTGATTATTTGATATAAGCATGAATAAATTATTTATTTATTTATTTTTTAATGTTCTGGGTTTTTTTTATTTTTGATACAGAAAGAGATAGAGCATGAGAGGGAGAGGGGCAGAGAGAGGAGACAACACAGAATCTGAAGCAGGCTCCAGGCTCTGAGCTAGCTGTCAGCACAGAGCCTGACTTGAGCGGGGCTTGAACCCACGGACCGTGAGATCATGACCTGAGCCAAAGCCGGACACTCAACCAACTGAGCCACCCAGGCGCCCCAAGCATGAATAAATTAATATATATGTATTATATTGTGGTCT